>NC_056737.1:836753591-836803591 GCF_019279795.1 Protopterus annectens
TGAAAACCAAAATAAGCAGCTGCTACAGCTATACATAAACATCTTCAAGCAAGTGTGTATTCCTAGGACTCGGCTGAGTCTTGAAAGTATCCTACAACATGAAATACTCGGTACCTAAAGTACACACAAATAAATTATTTAAAAGAAAAAGCACGATTAAAGCTAAATGGTAAGTCAAAATGTCTGTCTTAGTTTCAAACAAAGTAGCTCCTTGGCCCATTGTTACCAAAGATACAATAATTACAGCAAAAACTTGCTTAAATAAAGAAACCATTAATGAGCAATTAAACAATCAGCATTATAAAATTCAGGTGCATAATAATTTAAAGTAACAAAAAATATTTCAAAACAAGCCCATTTTTTCATTCCATTTGGAAATAATGCATCATACCCTGAAAAGAAAAGCTTAGTAATGATGACGTGCAGCATTATAGTTGTGCAAGTAACTTTACCAGGACAGTAGATGTTCAAATGACCACTGTTGCAGTAGCCTAAGCTATATGGGTTATATCCTGCAAAGATGTAATAGCAGGCCGGCTACTAAAGCTTCAAGGCATCTTCCACATGACCAAACCATTAATCAGCTCAAGCTGAGCTGACTAAAGACAGGTTTTGGCACCAGGCCCTTCAGAGCTTTCATGCCAAGAAAGAAAGAGAGGCAGAGCCCTGAAGGGAGAGAGGAAGCAGCTATTGCAGCAGTAATCAGTTCAAACATCTAATGTTACAGTAAGTTTACTTACACAACCGTACTATGCTGTTCATATTGATAACTGCTGCAGTAGCCTAAGCTAAATTGGATAGATTACCACAGCTTACAAATTCTGGGAGGTGGAAGGAGAGCAGTCCAGGAGCTCCTGGAGAATGGTCCTAGCAAAGCCTGATCTAGATCAGTTTTGAGCTTTTTTACTGGTTAACTGGGTAATTTGTTTAAATCAGTTTGCTCGTTTTCTTTTGTTATATAAAAAAATTAATCTGCTTTTGCTGTATTTGTGTTTCTTCCTACTTTATTTTGCTTTTGCTGCCTGTTCTTAAAAGTACATAATTGCATTTATTCCTGCTCATTAGTAGCTGGATTAAATTGTAACTGTTATTCTAAGCCTTTGGTTTAAGCACTTGGGCTTCAGCCCAGTTGTTTTACATTAAGGTTTGTGGTTTGCACTGTTGTGGCAGGACAGGTAGCTTACATCCTATGTTGGGAGTTGCTGATTGAAGGCTTACTGTCTGTTACTCTAAAAAAGTGTATTAGTTCTGGTTTAAGCACGTGGGCTTCGGGGCCAGTTATTTTACATTAAGAAGGTGTGGTCTGCACTCTTGTGGGAGGAGAGGGTAGATTCTGCCCTTCTGAGCTGGGAGTTTCTAGTTAAAGGCTTATTGTGCCTGCTTATTTGAACGGTTTATTTCTGAAATGGGTAAGCCTTGTTTGCTGTAGCATAGACTAGATTCAGACCTGCTGAATCTAGGTTTGTTTGTATAACTTGTGTACTAATCCAGGACATTTTTTTTGGAGAGGGTTCCCCTGCACCCTAATGGCAGGAGTGTGCAGCTAGAAATTGTCTGATCGAAAACTGCTGGAACGGGGCTCAGTTTTTAACTTTTTATTGGTTAATTTGTTTAAATCAGTTTGCTCATTTGCTACTGTTATATTAAAAAAATACACTTTATGCATCACTGCTTAGCTAGGGTTAAACTATTCCCGGCGCTATAAAGTCTGCTCTTCAAATTTTCCCTTAGAACTAGCCAGTTTTTTTAGTTTTAGCACTCAAATCTGTTTCTTTGAGCTCAGCACTTGTTCAGAACTTGTAAGCACTAAATAAGCTACAAATTACTACAGCACTCAACTTTCCTCGCTTGTCTAGAGGAAAAAAGACATGCCTGGATAGGTGCTTATTTATTAAGTACTAAAAACTAAGGGTCAACTCCCGGCGTTTTCTCCTGTCTACCTGATGAATTTGGACGTCTTGGGGCAATGCAGCAAGTGCCTCATGTACACAGACAACCCTCTCCTCCAACCACCCAACATTACAACCTGTGAGAGATGCACTTATATAGTCAAACTGGAAGCAAAGCTCTCTTCACCCAAGACTGGACTAGACAGTCAAGAGGAGAAGGTAAACACTTGCACCACACAACACTCATCACAAAGCTCCTCAAAACCTACACAACCAAAACACACACACAAACACAAAACACACACCTACATTCGCGGAGGCTCTCAATAAAAATTTGTCCAAGCAACCGAGACCTCCAAAGCAGAAACACAAGCAACCTCCACCCCCCCAACACAACCCAAATGACACATTGCCCATAAACTCAGTGTGCCACTCAACCACAGCCTATAAGTCATGACGTACCCAACACTCTAGTCATACATGACTCTATAGTCAGGCACACTGATGTTCCACTCACCAGGCTAAACAAGGAGAAAGTTACTGTCAGCTGCCTGCCGGGTGCCAGGATTCGCCACATAACACACGCACTCAGTTCATTCCACGAGTACAAATATGACTCTGTCACTATCCATGTTTATGTGAATGACCTGGGACTACATGAAGAGACATGGAGGAGCTCTCCGATGTTATAGCCTAGGCAGGTATGACCCAAGCCCCGAGTAGCATCCTGCCATCACCCAGAATGATACCACAGTACAAGGACAAAATGATTGACTTCAACAGTTGGCTAAGCTTCTGGTGTCATTCTAAAGGGATCCAGTATTGGTCTGCCTGGGATGACATAACTGACAGACCACGGTGCTTTGCCAGAGATAGCCTGCACATGTTGCCCTTGGGATTCCAGATACGGGCTAAGGCTCTTGCCACCCATATAGTGCCTTTTTTAGGCAAGGTTCAAATGACAAACTCACCACCGTAACAGGTACAAGCAAGCAAAAATCTGAGGGTAATGCTACTCAGTGCTAGAAGTCTAAACCTCAAAATGCACTCACTTGAGGCACTCCTTAGAACGAAGAACATCGACATCTGTGCAGTGAGAGAGACCTGGGTCAAAGCTCCAGAGAGCACCTCTGAATTACCAGGCTATAATTCATACCACACCTTTTGGCCACCTAACCTGGACAGAAACACTAAAGGCAGAGGTGTGTCCATATTCATTAAGGATATCCACACCTCCAGGCTAGTTGCTCAGCATAATGCATCCGAGATTATCCAAGTGCAACTAACTCTGGGCAAGACTGCAATCCAAATTGTAGCTTGCTACAGACCCCACCATGCCCTAGGACTCCCACTCCTCATTTCTTGATACACTGGAAAATTGGGTACAACCCAACATTCTAATAATGGGCAGTTTCAACTACCCCACCATTAACTGGGAAAACTACTCATGTACTAACTCTTTTGCACAACATTTTCTGGAATTCATAAATTCTAATGCCTTGGATCAACTTATCCACACCCCCACCATGGGCAGCAATATCCTAGACCTGGTCATTACTAACATGGGCGACCGGTGTTCCACGCCAGAGGTCAGTTCCTTGCTGGTCAGATCTGACCACAAGCTAATCACCCTAGACATCCACATCCCGCCCCCACCCCCCTTAGGGAAACCACCATAAAAAAATTCTCCAAAGCCAACTTCACGCTTTAAAAGACAGAAGTGGCAAACTTCACGACCCTCATGCAGATGGACAATAGAGGTACGACTGCTGAATCCTACACAAATGCACTTTATAAGCACTTACATGAGTGCATGGATCGTGCTATCCCTAACAGAACCAAGATGCTATCCTCAAAAAAAAAAAAGGAAGCCAATCTGGTGGTACCCTGCCATAAACAAACTCGACAACAGAAGAAACTGTTGCAAAAAAGAATAAAACCCCATGATCGGAGGAACTCCCTGGTCAGCTTCAGTAAGAAGTTGAGATCCCTCATAAAATCCTCCAAAGCTAGTTACGAAAACAAAGTCACCACTGATTCTAAAGACAACCACAAAGCATTCTATAGCTATGTCAAGAATTTCAATGGCAACACTCAGATCTGCTCTGAGTTACAGCACAATAGCACTAAATATACAGAACCAACTGATATTGCCAAAATCCTGGCAGATAGGTTCAGTGCTAACTTTACGCCCCTCTCACCCCCTACAGGGCCCATCTCTATACCGGAAGAATGTAAAGTTCCGGTAATCATGGCTGCACAGGTAAAAACCACACTCTCCAAAGCCAAGAACAGAGCATCTATGGGACCTGACAACATCCCCGGCTGCATTCTACATGAACTACAAAACGAACTGGCACCCCACCTAAGTACCATGTTCAATCATAGCCTCGCCTCAGGCTTTGTGCCCACTGAATGGCGCACAGCGACGATTATCCCACTCCACAAAGGGGGCGCCACCACGGACCCCAGGAACTACTGCCCGATTAGCCTGGTCTGCAAGGCCATGGAACATATTATCCTGGAACATATAAACAAAGACACTGGTAATCTCCAAACTTTGGACCCCACCCAGTTCGGGTTTGTAAAAGGCAGATCATGTCTCCTAAACCTGACAGACTTCTTTGAAACGGTCACCAAAGCCATAGACGAGAGTAAGGTGGTTCACACACTCTATCTCGCAAAGTCTTTCGACACCACCCCCCACTCTGAAATTATAGATAAACTCACTAAACTCTGTATAAATCCCTATGTCACAAGATGGGTTGCCAACTGGCTCACTGACAGAGCCCATACTGTGAAAGTAGCAGACTCCAAATCCGACTTCAGACCAGTGACAAGTAGAGTACTACAGGGTTCAGTCCTGGGTCCTCTCCTGTTTGGTATCTACTTCTCTGAAGTACAGGCTAAGTTTGCAGATGACTGCAAACTAGGAGCCATAATCGAAACTTCTAACGATGTTGACATCCTACAAAAGGTCCTCACTGAGACAGATGCCTGGTGTCAAAGCCATAGCCTCAAGCTCAATGCCAAAAAGTGCATTGTTATCCCCTTTGGTAAAAACTCTGTATCCATGAACTACCATAAGTGGTAGTCTACATAATACCAAAAGTGTGATGAGACCTTGGGACACAGGTGGACCGTAGTCTCTCCTTTGATAATCACATTGCCACAGTAGTCAGGAAATCTTTCTACGTGGTACATCTCATCACAAAAGGTTTCTCATCCAAGAAAAAAAGAGGTAATTGTTCTCCTCTACTCGTCACTCATTAGACCCACTATAGAGTACAACGCCCTTTTTGGTATGTACCTCACAAGACATCTACAACAACTGGAAAGACTGCAGAAATACCTCACAAACAGGATTACTGGCCTCAAATAGATGCCCTACGCTGACTGTCTCAAAAAACTCCAGCTTTACTCCGTTGCATATCATCTACTCAGAGGCAATCTCTGCCTAACATACAAAGCTATGTAAAACCCAGAGTTGTTGGACATGCTCCACTTAAAGAAATCCCAATCCCTCTGAGCTATATGCTCTAGGGGCCTAAACCTTGTCACCACAACAAACAGAACATGCTGGAGGGATAGAATCCTGTCCCAGAGACGTCCCATACTCTGGAACAAACTACCTATCTATATCAAACAAAGCTCCTCATTAGCACTCTTCAAGAAAAATCTTGACGATTAGATGGGTAATAGAAAATTCACCCCAGGGATCACTTCTGTGGCTCTGCTCGACAGGGGCACAGGAAAATAATTTTCTTGGGTGGCGAAAGCCAGGGTACCTTTTTGGCTAGGCTTATATAGGCCCTAGGACCAATAGCACAGTACCTACCTATGAACCTAAGAGAAGGAATCAAGCTTATAGTGCTCTGTACAAATATATACAGAGGACCAAGTTGATGCTTCTAGAATAATTCCAAAAAAGGAACAGATGAAGTCAAAGCTCTGATAGAGTGGGTCTTGCCCCCTCCTGGAATAGTCCTGTTGTGGTGAGTATAACAAAAAGGTAATAGTCTTAGACAACCATTTGGAAATAGTCTACGTGGACCCATATTGTCCCTTCTTACCTTCACAAGAAATGAACACTTGATCCAAAGATCTGAAAGACATAGTTCTATCCACATAGTACTCGAGTTGTCTGTGGACATCCTAGGTAGTGTATTCTCTCGCTCTCATTTTTAGTTTCAGGAAAGAAAATGGGGAGACGTACAGTTTGGCTTACAGTAAACTCATACCATTTCAGGTGTAAGAGGAGGAACAGCTCTCAAAGAAACCCCATCTCTGAGGAAAGATTAGATAAGGTTGACTTGCCATGACAGTGCAACTATGATACCTTTCTTGCAGAGGTCAGAGCAATCAGTAAAAAGTACAGTTTTGTACCTACCATAAATGTAGATGTTCGAAGATCCACATTGCTGCACTCCTTACTTATGGGTAGTCCGCTGTCCTCGGTCGGCCCGAATACCAAAGTATTAGGCTGACGTCGGTCATGGGCGCCTAGATCTGACATCAGAGCGTCAGGGTATAAAGGCGCATGACCGACGTCATATCCTCAGTCTTTTCTTGCCCCAGATGTCAGAAGGCCAAACCAGAAAGGCCACAGCCAAAAACAGAATACCTCCCAAAACATGCCCAACAACAACCATCACCTAAAGCATAGCACCAAGTCAAACTACAGAGGGAAGGAGGGAGGGTAAATTGGACTGCAGCAATGTGGATCTTCGAACATCTACATTTATGGTAGGTACAAAACTGTACTATGTTCTTCATCTCACATTGCTGCAGTCCTTACTTATGGGTAGAATCCCAAAGCAGCGGAAAGGGAGGATGGTAAAAAATCATAAAGCATTAGGGGCCGCTAAAATGCCCTGTAAAATTGCAGTGGCAAATCCAGCCCTAGACTTAGAATAAAGAGGAAGGTGATAATGTTTAGAAAAGGTATGCACTGAACTCCAAGTAGCTGCCTCCAAAATGTCTTTGTAGCTACCCCCCTTAGAAAGGCCGTAGAAGTAGCAGTAGCCCTAGTGGAATGAGGCCTGATTCCAGCAGGAATCTCCTTACCATGATGGGAATAACAGAAAGAAATACAAAACCCAATCCATTTAGAAATAGTTTGTTTTGAAACAGGTTTACCCTGTGAACCCAAAGCAAAAGAAACAAACAATTGCTGAGACTGTCTGAACTCCTTGGTTCTGCTCAAATAATAACGCAACTGCCTGTGAATATCCAAAGTATGCAAAATTTTCTCCCTTTATTTTGGGGTTTGCATAAAAAGTAGGCAAATGAATAGTTTGATTTAAGGCCACACTAGAAACCACTTTAGGCATAAAGGAAGGATTAGTACGCAAAGATACCCTATCCTTATGAAAAATCAGGAAAGGCTCCACTGCCATGAGGGCCTGTAATTCAGAAACCCTTCTTGCAGAGGTAATGGCCAACAAAAAGCAGTTTTCCATGACAAATACTTTAACTCGGCAGTAGCTGCAGGCTCAAAAGGTTGTAGAGTAAGTTTTTCCAACACAAAATTGAGATCCCAAGCAGGAGTAGGAGCTCTACGTGGGGTCTTATATTCTTTGCCCCTCTAAGAAATTGCTTAAACCAAGGATGAGAGAATAAAGGAGGGTCACAATCATAGTGAGCTGAAATGGCTGCAGCATGGACCTTTATTGAGGAGAAAGACAAACCCTTGTCCAATAACTCAGTAAGATATTGAAGAGCAACACTTAAATCAGGTTTGGAGACATCAAAGTCCTTTCCTTTGCTCCAAATAAAAAATCTCCTCCATTTATCAGAGTAAACTTTCCTGGTACTAGGCCTCCTGGCCTCCAAAATAACATTCAAAACTTGTTGTGGAAGCTGAGACCCTCCAGAGTCTAAAACAGAATATGCCAGGCTGTTAGATGCAGAGACTGAATCTTGACATTGAGGAAGTGACTGTCCTCTTGTGACAAAAGGTGCGGAATCAAAGGCAGAGGCCATGGAGGTTCTCGTACTAAACTCCTCAGTAGTGGGTACCAGTGTTGTCGAGGCCAATCCGGTGCTATCAAAACCATGGTTGGCTTGTCTTGTCTGGCCTTCAAAAGTACCTTGGGAAGAAGAGGCAGAGGTGAAAAGGCATATACATGCAGATTGTTCCAACTGAATGATAGAGCGTCCACCTTCCAAGCTGTGTGATGAAACATTTTTGTGCAAAACTTTGGCAACTGGTAATTTAGTGGGGAAGCGAACAGATCTATGTCTGGAGTTCCCCATAACACTGTCAACTGTTGAAATACATGAGGATCCAATTTCCACTCGTGAGGATCCACTATTTGTCTGCTCAATACATCTGCTAAGGAGTTCTGTGCTCCTGGTAGAAACCTTGCCTGAAGATTGAGGTGTAGATTGAGAGCAGTTTCCCACAGAATCATCGCTTGCCTGCAAAGAGGGTAAGAATGGGTTCCCCTGCTTGTTGATGTACCACATGACAGTAGTGTTGTCTGTTTGAATCAACACCTGCCCTGGACGAAGTAAATCTTTGAAAGCCATCAATGCAAACTGGACTGCTAACATTTCCTTCAAGTTGATATGCAAATGTTGGAGTTTGACAGGCCACGTGTTTTGCACCCATTTTCCATTGAGGTGTGCTCCCCAAGCCTTGTCCGAGGCATCTGTCGTTAGAATCTGACTCGCCTCTGGCGGGTCACAGAGAGTCCCTTGTTTAGGTGACATTCCTGAGCCCACCACAAAAACTCCTTCTGAATGCAAGGTATTATCTGAATGACAGTGTCTAGATCTTGGCAGTGCTGTGTCCACACATTTTGAGATACCATTGAAGCTTCCTCATATGCAATTTGGCATTGGGAAGCACCAGAATACAAGATGCCATGAACCCCAAGGCTTGAAGGACTGTCCTTGCAGTCAGCCTGGACTGTAGAGACATTTGCTGGAAATAAAGAGAAAGGCTTCTTTGTTTGTCCGGGGTCAAAAAAGCCATCTGGGAAGCTGTATTCAGTCTCACACCCAGAAAGCACATGTCCTGAGAGGGTACTAGACTGGACTTTGTTTCGTTCACAGAATACCCTAGGCATCTTAACACTGCCATCACATACTGTAGATGATGAAGAAGTTCGTCCTTTTCTTGTGCAATAATCAGGCAGTCGTCCAAATAAGGATAAATCTGTATTCCTCTTAGTCTGAAAAATGCTATCACTGGAGCCAGAACCTTTGTGAACACTCTGGGTGCAGTAGATAAGCCAAAGGGCAATGCAGAGAACTGATAATGTAAATTTCCAGCCAGCAGGTACCTCCTGCAACTGGGCCTGATAGGAACATGAAGATAAGCCTCTTTGAGATCCAGAGTAACCATCCAGTGATCTTTTCCCAACAGAGGTAAAAGCTGTTGTAAAGTCAGCATCTTGAACTTTGGAATGTCCAGGTAAGTGTTGAGGAAAGATAAATCCAAAATTGGTCTCCACGTGTTAGCTTTCTTTGGAACTAGAAACAGGCGAGAATAAAATCCTAGGCCCACTTCTGACAGAGGAACTGGCTGTATAGCTCCTATTTGAAGAAGTAAAGAAATTTGTCTGTGAGCCTCTATCCTTTGCCGAGGAGGGACGTCTGGCATGCCTTTGAAAGGAGGCATGGTATGGAAATAGAACTTGTAACCTTGGTTTATAATGTCCAATACCCATTTGTCCTGGGTGACTAAATGCCAATTTTGCTTGAAAAGAGCCAACTTTCCTCCCAAAGGAGCTGCCAGGCAAGAAGAATCTGGCAGCTGAAAATGCAGGTCATTGGGCCTGTTTACGAAAGGACTGGCCCCTGCCCTCACCAGCAGATTGAGCAGGCGAACTCCATTGTCTCGGCCTGAAGGTACTCTGAGCTCTGCCCCTACCACGCCTAGATCTACCCTAGACTGAGAATCAGAAGAAGGGTACGTCCACCCCTTAGTAGGCCAATTTCTACTAAACTTTGGAGGTTGTACCTGCAAAAAATCTTTAACAGTCTGCATAGACTTAGCCTCGTCTTCCATTTTCTTTAAGACTGACTCCACAGGAGGACCAAACAAAACTTCAGACTGTAAAGGGGCATCCAGAATTCTAGACTTAACATGCTCAGACAAATTCTGATCCTTAAGCCAGGCGTGCCTATGAATAACTGAACCAGTGGCAGCCACCCTAGAAGAAGCCTGTAAAGCATCAAAACCACATTGCAAAGAGTGCTTACCCACCTGTTCAGAAACATGCACTAAATCCTGCAATTCTTTACACTCTATGCCCTCTGCCAAAGCATCCACTTTAGATCTTAGCTGAGAAAGGAGGAAATTCTGATACTTCAACATATGAAAATGGCAGTTCAAAGCTCTCATTGCTAAAGTAGAAGAGGTATACACCTTCTTACCCCATCTATCCAAAGCTCTAGCTTCCTTATCCAGAGGAACCGGATTCTTAACAACAGAAGCTCTAACACCCTTAGGCCCCTGACTAATAGTTTCTGGGTCCGCCCTAGGACTCTTATACAGATATTTATGAGCCTCAGGCACCCTGTAATACCTGTCCGGTTTAACTGGGGCAGGAGGCACAGAATCCGGATTAAGGGAAGCTTCCGAGAAAACATCTGAAACAACATCCAAAACCGGAGGTATAGCTAAGGGTCTATGCTGTGGAAAAACAAGAACTCCCTAAGCCTCTTCCGTGAATCAGAGTAATCCTGTCCCTCCCACTTAAAATGCTCCCTCATGGAATGCAGAGTTTCTGAAAAAGAAAAATCCTCTGGAGGAGAAGCAGAAGGAGTGGAATCCTCTGCATCAGAATCAGAATAAGGAGGGAAATCTTGAATGTCCTCAGCAGAAGACTCTGAATCATCTGAGGCCTGCTCCAAACTTTCCAACTCTGGCTCCATCCTGGGCCTCTTATCAGGAGGGGGCATAGAACCTCTAATTAAAGTAATCAAATCCTCTGCCATTTTAAGCATGTGATTTTTAGGCACAGACCCTGAAGAACCAGAACTGACACCAGAGGAAGGCAAAACAGACCTGCCCTTAGAAGGAGCCTTAGAAACAGTAGCAGAAGGCCTAACCACCTTAGGCATAGAAGGGAGAATAATAACCTGAGAGGCCCCTTCAGCCTGACCTGCCTCCTGAGAGGCCACATCTTGTAAAATCAAAGTTTCCCCCTGGGACTCAACAGAAACTTCAGCCGGATCCACCTGTTCAGCTGTAGCTTCTAAAGGTCCGGCGTCCGAAACGGACGAATCATCCTGCCTAGGCTTTAAAGATCTGTCTTTGAGCTTCTTAGTAGAAGCAGGCGTCGGAACATCCGACGGCATATTATAATTACACCTCTTGCCAAAGACTGACCTAGCGCAATCTAACCTCCGTTTTATAGTGCGCTTATTAAACCTAGCACAAAACCGACACCCGACTACGTCGTGCTCCGGTCCCAAACAAGGAATACAAAGCGAGTGGTAATCCCTATGCGGTATCTGTTTCCCACAAGAAATACAATTATTCACTTTTTCTGACATCCAGTAAGTAACTCAGGCAAGAAAAAACAAAAATATTCCCCAACAGGGTACTTAGCCAACTTGGTATCGGTCTGAAACTCCAAAAATGAAAAATTTCAGAACGCCGAACGGCACTTGCAACGCTGCTTCTGCATCGGACCATGCAGCAAAAAAGACTGAGGATATGACGTCGGTCATGCGCCTTTATACCCTGACGCTCTGATGTCAGATCTAGGCGCCCATGACCGACGTCAGCCTAATACTTTGGTATTCGGGCCGACCGAGGACAGCGGACTACCCATAAGTAAGGACTGCAGCAATGTGAGATGAAGAACATCTGCTTTCCATGTTAATAACTTCAAGTCCGCCAGGTTAGTTGGTTCAAATGAAGCAAGCGTTAACTTCTCTACCACAAAACTAAGATCCTAACGAGGGGCCACTGGTTTTCTTGGAAGCCTCTTATGTAAATCCCCTTTCAAAAGCATTTTAATAAGAGAATGCATTGAAAGAGGAGGATCCATGGGCAGCCATACCAAAATGGCTGATAAATTAACCTAGATGGAGGAGTAAGAACGGCCATAGGATGCTAACTCGCACAAGCACTGTAAATCTAGAGAACAACTAGCCCTTAAAGGGTGCTGGTTATGTTATCGGTAACCCTGATCTAGTTTTCCATTCTCAAGGGTCTGCCCTTCTCCTGCTCAGCTTGCAGGTCACAAAATCTTGCTCTGATGGAATACAGGATGCTTGCACAATGAGACTATAATGAGAAGCTATATCCCAAATTAACATGGATAGTCTGCAAAGGGGGTACAACCTAAATCCTCTTTCCTACTGATGTACCACATAACTGTGGTATTGTCTACAGCAACTTGAAGAGGTCCTGGGGACCAAAGATGATTCAGAGTTGAATGCCTTGATAAAGGCAAGCATCTCTTTTATATTTATGTGTTTGCATCTATCCTTGATTTACCACACACCTTGCACTTTTATCCCTCCTGAAACTGCTCTCCAAGTGGCATTTGTGGTGACTGCTTGGCAGCGGAGGAAAAGGGGATTACCTGGATTTAAGGATATTTCCTGTCAGCCACCAAATGATTTCTCTTCTGACAAATCCCCCAGCACTGGGATTTGAAAGGATACTAATGTGGGACCGAAAGAGACATCAGATACCATCATATCTTTCTCGTGTGAAGTCTTGCCAGAGGTATCATGAGAATCACAGATGCCATGAGATCCTAAATCCTGAGGTATTCACTCTCAGCAACTGAAGACTGAGTGGAAAACCTTAGAAACAGATTTAGATATAGAACTATGTTTTCCTGTAGCAGAAAAGCTCTTTGAACTGGGGTGTCTCTATGACACTCCAGGAACACAATTTTGTGTGAAGGAGTCACAAAAGACTCCCAGCTTGAGTAAGACATCTCTTACCCAAGTGAGACATTCCTGACTATTTGAACGACTCTGCAAAGATCAGCAATTCATTGACATATGGAAACATGTAGATACCCTGTAGCTTGCAATGAGCTATAACTGGGGTTAGACACTTCCACTCTTTGTCCATTGGATAATCCAAAAGTAAGGCAGAGAACTGATAATGTGATCCAGACATACAGAACCTTAAGAAACTCCTGAAGTCTGGATGAACAGGGATGTGATAAGCATGTTTTAAATCTAAAGTTACTAGGAAACTTGAATGAGAAAGAAGAGGCTGTGAAGAGACAGCATTTTGAACTCTGGTTGTATCACAAACAGGTTTAGAAAAGAATGATCCACAAATGGTCTCAAAGCATTTTCTTTCTCTGGCACTAAAGATCCTAGAGCAAAACCTTTTCCCACCTGGGGAGAAGGAAATGGTTCCATCACTCCCTGGGACAGCACGTGAAGAACAGGTGAAAATAAAAGTCTGGTCCAGTGGATGAGGGCTTACCCCCTAGCTCAAGACAGAAAGTGATAAATTGGCAGCAGCGTTTAAAAGGAGGGGATATCCAGAATCCCTATTATTGGACATTGTTAACGAAGTTAAGAATAAAGGGAAAGTGGAATATGCTCCTTTGAGATGTGATGGGGGCTATGCCATGGTGGGAAGGGATCAAACAGCTAGCAAGAATTATAGTAAAGCAATGATTCTCTGTTTGGCAAACAAGTTAATGAGATTAAAACAGCTATGTCCAGAAACTGGACAAAGGTTTTGGTTCTACAGATTTGCTGAAAAAGGTGGGTAAGGAACTTGTATTTGTATTTAAAAGAGGGGGAAAAATATAGAATCAATATTGGAAAGTAGAGGTTGTGGTATTAAAACATTTTCAAAGTTGTATGCAAATACAGGGAGTATGAGTAAATGTGGTATGTTCCCAATGTTTTATTTTAGATGGGGTTAGTGTGACAGTCCCTCCTTTCCCAGATTTGTAGCTACTCGGGGAGACAATTGTACTATGGGAGCTGTTTATTTTGCAGTCTGTTTTAACCTAAACAACATTTCATATAGCAAGACGAATGTACACCAAGGACTAGAATTTACAAGCACGTTTATGCTATCAGGAAGGGTGATAACACTAATGATTTATGTAGACACTCCATGCTTTGCAAGTCTTTAAAGAAGTTTTTGTTTTTTGTGTTGGAAAAAGTCACTCATTCTAAGAATGGAGGTGACTGGAAGACCAAGTTAGATGGTAGAGAATATTATCAGCAGGTATTGCTTAACATGACTAGGTATCTGGAATTAAATGATTTTATATCCATTAGCAGCATTCAGCGGTTAGCATTGCCGCCTCACAGCAAGAGGTTCTCCAGTTCGATCCGCGGCTCGGGTGCCTTCTGTGTGGAGTCTGCATGTCCTCCCTGTGGTCGTGAGGGTTTCCTCCGGGTGCTCCGGTTTCCTCCCACATCCCAAAGACATGCTGCAGGTGGATTGGACACTCTTAACTGGCTCTAGTTGTGAATGCATGCGTGTGTGTGCCTTCTGTGGAAGGTTGGGCACCGGGCTGGCAACTCGACACCGCAAAACTCCACTGCCAGTCAAGAGTGATCCGCTGTGGCGACCCCTAACCGAGAAAAGCCAAAAGAAGAAGATATCCATTAGCAGCATTTTTACAATTAAAGCTGCTACATTGTGATATACAGTGGATATAAAAAGTGTACACAACCCTGTTAAAATGCCAGGTTTTTGTGATATGAAAAATGAGACCACAATAAATAATTTCAAAACTTTTCCCACCTTTAATGTGGCCTATAACCTGTACACTTCAAATGAAAAACAAATCTGTTAGGGGAAAAAATATAAAAAAATAAAAAAACTTACAATAAGCTGGTTGCATAAAAGTGTGCACACCCTTAAGCTAATACTTTACTGAAGCATATTTTGATTTATTGACAGCATTCAGTCTTCTTGGATTGGAGTCTATCAGCATGG
This sequence comes from Protopterus annectens, assembly GCF_019279795.1. Taxonomy (NCBI): domain Eukaryota; kingdom Metazoa; phylum Chordata; order Ceratodontiformes; family Protopteridae; genus Protopterus; species Protopterus annectens. The sequence goes on from NC_056737.1 coordinate 836,768,385, forward strand.
CACATCTTGACTTGGCAATATTTGCCCACTCTTACTTGCAAAAGCGCTCCAAAATCTGTCAGATTGTGAGGGCACCTCTTGTGCACAGCCCTCTTCAGGCTACCCCACACATTTTCAAGGAAAAGAGGACGCAGAGCAGGTATTGCTGTTAAGCTAAAAGCAAACCTTTACAGGCCTGTACTACCAACAATACTGCTGGCTAATGTCAGATCACTGCATAACAAGATGGATTACTTTAGACTGGAACTCTGCAATAAGAACAAGGTGAGGAATATTTGTTTATTTTTGTTTACCGAGCCGTGGCTGCTTGGCAAGATATATGACAGAGCAGTAAACTTAGAGAGAGAGAGAAACCAAACAAACTGTGGAAAGGCCAGAGGAGGAAGAGTCTGCAGCTATTCAACAAAAGATTATACAGCAATTGTGAAATCTTAGTGTCACTGCTGAGAGAACTTATCAAGTTTTTGTCCATCCGATGTAGACCATTTGCCCAGGGAGCTGAATGGGGTCAGTGTAACAGTAGTATATATCCCACCTAGTGCTGATACCACTGAGGCTCTAAACAAACTATGCAATCACATGGGTGAGCCACACAGCAAATAACCTGACTTTGTACACATGGCAGCTGGTGACTTTAATAAAGCAGACCTGAAAGAAGTACTCCCACACTGCCATCAGTATATGGACATTCCTACAACGGGTGATAATATCCTGGACAAGGTGTACATAAACTTAAAGAAAACTTGTAAGGCACTGCAACTTCCATAAATGGGAAATGACCATTATACCATCTTGCTATCACCAGCCTACAAACCGGCACTGATTAGACAGAAACCCACGAAGAAACAAATGGGTCTGGCCAAAGAGAGCCATGGATGCCCTCCAAGACTGTTTTGAAAGAACAAAATGGGACATGTTCAAGAAAGCAGCCACAGTGAATCAGCATCTGAACATAAATGAATACACAGAAGTTGTGATGTCATACATTTCAAACTGCATTGATGAAGTAGCAAGCACCAAGAGCATCACTATCAGAACTAAGCAGAAGCCATGCCTCATCCCCAAGGTCTAAGAGCTTCTGAAAGTGAGAAAGGCAGCTTACAGGGCTAAGGACAAACCAGCCCTAATGGAAGCAAGAGGCAATCTGAGGAGGGGTATAAAGGAGGCAAAGAGGGAGTATGGTAGAAGGGTGCTGAGACACTGCCGACATGACGGATGCAAGGAGATTATGGCAAGGAATACAGGAGATCACAGACTACAAAATCAAGTCAGCACAGTGTGAGGACAGTATCAAATTCCAGGACAGTCTGAATACCTTCTTTGGAAGATTTGAGGAGAGACAACAGGTTGGCACTAAAGATGCCCATTGATGACAAGGATGCTGTGCTCACACTCAGTAAAGAGGAGCTGAGAAGAGAACGAAAGAAGGTGAACCCCAGGAAGGCTGCTGACCCAGACAACATACTGGGCAATGTGTTGAAAGGCTGTGGTGATCAACTGTGCACAGAACTCAGAGATATTTAACACCTCTCTTGCCATGGCGAAAGTACCCTCATGCTACAAGGAAACAAAGATTATTCCACTGCCTAAGAAAACCTCCCCCTCCAGCCTTAATGACTACAGACCAGTTGCCCTGACATCCACTGTTATGACATGTTTCGAGCAGCTGATCAAAAAGCATTTATCATTGGGCCCAACTCCGTATTTTGACCCTCTGCAGTTTGTTTACAGAGCCAACAGATCCATAGCTGATGCCATATCATTAGCGCTACACAACTCTCTTGAGTATCTAAAGGGAAATGACAACTACGTGAGGATGCTGTTCACATATTTCAGCTCAGCATTTAATACAGTGGTGCCAATGCAGCTGATAGAAAAACTGGCATATACAGGAGTCGGTAAACATTTCTGTAACTAGATCCTGGACTTTCTGATTGAGAGGCCACAGAGTGTGAGTTTGGGTAAGAACACATCAAAGGGCATCAAGAATATCAGGGTTCGACAGGGATATGTTCTCAAGTCCACTTTTATTCACCATCTTGACCCACGATTGCTATGTAAAGCACAAGTCCTTTGCCAATGATACCACAGTCATGGGACTCATCACAAAGGAGGATGAAAGACCATACAGAGAGGAGGTGGCATCTCTGACCAGCTGGTATGAGGGTAACAACCCTGACCTGAATGTAAGAAAGACCAAAGAGATTATCATTGGCTTCAGGAAAAAGAAAACAATCCATCCAGTGCTTATGACCAACGAAGAGGGTGTAGAGGGTTAAGTGCTTATGACCAACGATGAGAGTGTAGAGGGTTAAGTGCTCATGACGAACGATGAGAGTGTAGAGGGTTAAGTGCTCATGATGAACGATGAGAGTGTAGAGGGTTAAGTGCTCATGATGAACGATGAGAGTGTAGAGGGTTAAGTGCTCATGACCAACGATGAGAGTGTAGAGGGTTAAGTGTATGACCAACGATGAGAGTGTAGAGGGTTAAGTGCTTATGACCAACGATGAGAGTGTAGAGGGTTAAGTGCTTATGACCAACGATGAGAATGTAGAGGGTTAAGTGATTATGACCAACGATGAGAGTGTACAGGGTTAAGTGCTTATGACCAACGATGAGAGTGTAGAGGGTTAAGTGCTTATGATCAACAAGGAGAGTGTAGAGGGTTAAGTGCTTATGACCAACGATGAGAGTGTAGAGGGTTAAGTGCTCATGATCAACGATGAGAGTGTAGAGGGTTAAGTGCTCATTACCAATGATGAGAGTGTAGGGGGTTAAGTGCATGACCAACGATGAGAGTGTAGAGGGTTAAGTGTATGACCAACGATGAGAGTGTAGAGGGTTAAGTGTATGAAATTCCTAGGCATATACACATCAGATGATCTCTCATGGTGGAGCAGCTGATCATAGAAGCACATCAATACCTCCATTTTTTGAGAAGGCCTAAGAAAGCTAAACTCTCGTGCCTCACATCCTCTCCACCTTCTATAGTGGTGCCATTGAGAGTATCCTCACCAGCAACTTCACAGTGTGGTTTGGAAGTTGTACAGCTACAGAAAGGAAGGCACTACAGAGTGTTGAGGGTCAAAGAGAAGGTAATGGATATCAGTCTTCCATCGATACAACTTTAATCTGTAAGAAGCATCAGAAGGGCCACCAAAATTATACAAGCTACCATGCATCTAACAACACATGGACTGTTTAAGCATCTGGCAACGGATAGACAATATCGCAGTATCCACAGCATGACTACCAGATTTAACAGTTTCTACCAGACAGTGGTCAAACTTCTGAACTCAGGCATAAGCCTCAGAGAAATGAACATAAAGTCAGTTCTTTTTTTTCCCGCAAATATCTACAGTCTGTTGTAGAATATATACCAGACAAATTCAAGTGCAATATCAGACAAACAACTTGGGCAATGTGCAATCTAATGTGTCCTCTATTTAAATGGGACAGTTATAACTTACGGGAGGGTACACTTATTCTGTATTCAAATGTTGGAAATGTTTCTGTTCTTTTGTACGGGTACTGAGAGTAGGATTGCATAGGTTAGTTGTGTTCATTCTTTTACTTGTATGTATTGTGTTACTTTCTGTTTGTAATCTTAAGGAGCTGATGCATGAAATTTAGTTAGGCTACACATGTGTGGACCTAAATGACAAAGTTTATTATGAATCTTAGTTTAGTTTTTGGTTTCTTTGACAGGAAAATGGGGCTCAGTATTATTAATGGCAGCAGCATCTTCTCCAGGGATGGGCACAACATTCTGACAAAACAGAGAAGCCTTCCATGTTCCCTCTCCCAGGACTGACAAGAGTGGCACTCTTGACCACTGAGGAACTACATTAAAACAGGCAAAACAGGGATTGGGAGGAGCCACTCAGAGTGACAAGGTAGCTGGATGGAGATAAGGTTACCATCAAGGTGCCTTTTCTAATTAATTTCCCACAAGACAATGTCTGGAACTGGTTGACAAAGCCTTATTTCAAGGATAAGGAAATCTGAAAAACCTACAGAATTGCTTGACCATTTCACTGTATAATTTATGTTCACAAAGCAGAAGTAGGACTGAATGAATGCAAGAGTGAGAACATGGCTATAGCTATTCATATAGCAAGATATCTATACCTTAATATCATACATCATGCACACACAACACTTCCATGAAAGATCCTTATGGCTATTCCCTAACTCCCACTAACAAAACAAAAACACTTGGGTAAATGAACTGACCCACATCTAAACTTCTGCTCTCATACTGAAAGTACAAATTGCTTAAAGAACCAAAAGTTCTCATATATGCTCCTGCATCTCTTAAATAGTGAAGCTAGAAAACTGATCACTGGCAATGTACTTATTCTTGGACTAAAATATGTTCTACTAATTCTCGCTTTACACTCTTCACAAAATGCATAATTTCTATTTTCTGTTTTGAAGTCCATACAATTGTAGAGGTTGAATTTACTAAATTTACTATAACAATAGCTGTTTGAATGATCACTATGGCAACACCCTTAGCTACATGGGTAGAATATCAATGCTAAGGAGAAGACTTCAGGAACCACTGGAGAATAGTCCTAGCAAAGCTTGATCTGGACATAGAAAAATAAGCTTATAGTGCTTATATTTGTAAGGTATGTGCAGAGGACAAAGTAGCAGCTTCTAGAACATTTCCATAATCCAACCCTTTCCAAAAAGCCACAGATGAAGCCAATGCCCTGGTAGACTGAACATTGACTCTACCTGGAACAGATTTCTTATGCAGAGTATAAAAAAGATAATAGCCTTAGATACCCATTTAGCAATAGGTCATTTTGACATAGGCTGGCCTTTAACTTCCTTCACAAGAAATAAACTACTGATCTAAAGATATGAAAGATTTAGTTCTGCCAAGATAGTACCAGAGTTAAACCAGCACGAGAATGGAGAAGAGATTTTGCCAATACATATAATAATAGGGGGCTAGAATTTATTGGAGAAACTGATAAAGGCACCAAGGTATTAAGAGCAAATAACTAGAAAGGGAAAGGTGATGGAATGCAAATAGGCCAAGAATTTATTTGGACTGCAGTTTAGAGACTGATATCAATCCTTGATAGGGAAGGCAGAGTATAGGAAAGATAGGACAGAAATAGGGGACTCCTGAATGAAAGACTAGCACTGGTAGAGTTTTTAATACAATCTAGGACAGAAGCTGCTGATAATAAAGGAATAAATTAGTAAAGCACATAAAATATTGCATGATAATTATAAGAATCAATCAATTAGAGGAACTTGGAAGAGATTGGGAAGAGAGATTGGATAAGCAATTCACAAAGAGACAATGGGGGATATATGTACATCTCCCAAATATGCAACAAAGTCTAGGGGATTTAGGTTCTTTGTAAAAAACAGACATTCAAGGCTGGGTGGATAATCTTGTTTAATAATAAAACTGGTAAGCGCTTTCGCGGTTCATCCACTTCAGACCATAAAACAGTATAAGACTTTAATAAAAGCAGTTCTATAAAACAACCCATCCAATAAAAAATCAACACACATGACTGGGCTGATAATTATACTATCAATGATGTAAACCCCTTTTCTTAAGTGCTGGTTTTAAAAAGATAGTATTATTTAACCCTGGATACACAGTAGCTCTTAAGACTAAAATTCAGCATAATTCAGCATGTTCTGTATCACTGGTGATATCTCCTTCTCTTAGACCACAGTTAACTATGCTCAATACTAATAATTTAAAATGATGGATGTCCCCACATTCAACCACATGCTTTGCAAATGCATTTGTAAGTTTCCTGTTATGAATGTCATTTGTATCCGCGAGTATCCTTTCTTTAAGGGTATGGTTGGTCTTCCCAACATAAAATCCCTCACACTGGACACACTTAGCCAAATAAACAATGTTTTGCATTGTACAATCAGCATAGAAATAAAACTCAATACTCTTATCTAGCTTGGGATGGAAAATAGGAGCAGCTGTAAAAATATATCTACAGGCGCTGCAAGATCTACGGACAAAGGTACCTCTCTACTCTGAATATACCGTTTTAGGGGTTTAACTGTTTATAACAAATGCTGCTTCAAAGTCTTATTATTCGTAAAGGAAAACCTGGGTACAGGTCCCAGGGTTTGATTCAGCTCAGGGTCTGTCAAAAGTATTGGCCAATTCTTCCTAATGATGTCACACACTTTGTTCACATTACTAGAAAAGGTCAAAACTACCCTGTTCTCACTCCCTAGTTCAGCCGACACATTTACATTGGATGAATCTACTGTCGTCTGAAAAACATGGCTTAGTCCTAGTGCCCCTTTCTGCTCTTGCTTTTTCAATAGCATGCTCTATGTCCCCTATCCTATAGCCTCTATTCAAGAATTCTATCCTGAGTGTGTCCAATGCATTCTCTAACTGCACTTCCTCAGTGTGCAACCTAATTACCCTTAGTATCTGAGGTGCATACTAGTTCTGTGTAGGATATTGCTTCTCTTGCATGGTTTCTTATAAACGCTTGTAGACAAATTACCAAACGTATTCTTGACAGAAACATCCAAAAAATTAATTCTACTGTTGGAATACTCTACAGTGAATTTCAGAAATGAAGTAGTCTGTTGTAGGTAATTCACATATTCCGTAAGAGTCTCAGCTGGCCCTTGCCAAACAAAAAAAATATGTCATTAACAAAATGTCTATAAAATTACATACGGAATATAAAATGGATTAACACAGACCAAATGTTTCTCCCAATGTGCCAACACTATATTTGCATATGTGTTGGCACAAATGCCGTATCCATCGCAACACCCACTTTTGGTAGGAAATACTTAGATTCAAACATAGAAGTATTTTCTCAAGTATCAATTTAAGTACGGCACATATAAGACTAACCCTGGTGTTTAAATAATCACTTTCAGATATCAAAGACAGTCTTATACTCTGTATTCCCTCCTCATTGGGTATTACAGTAAAGAGTGAGGCCACATCCAGTGAAACAAAAAAGCATGTCAAAGTTATTAAAAGTCCTTGACCACATATACAATCCATTTAGAAACTGCTTAGTGTCTTAACACCGTATCCATTTAATCTAAAATAGGTCTTAACTGTACCAATGGGTTTTTTGGATGTTTGTCAACAAGAATATGTTTGGTAATTTGTCTACAAACTTTTATAAGAAATCATGGAAGATAATCAATATCCTACACAGAACTAGTATGCACCCCAGACACATTCCTAGGAATGTGCTGAAAAATCAGATACTAAGGGTAATGAGGTTGCACACTGAGGAAGTGCAGTTAGAAAATGCACTGGACACTCTCAGGATAGAATTCTTGAATAGAGGCTACAGGACAGGGGACACAGAGCATGCTATTGAAAAATCAAGAGCAGAAAGGGGCACTAGGACTAAGCCGTATTTTTCAGATGACACAGTAGATTCATCCAATGTAAATGTGTCGGCTGAACTAGGGAGTGAGAACAGGGTAGTTTTGACCTTTTCTAGTAATGTTAAAGTGTGTGACATCATTAGGAAGAATTGGCCAATACTTTTTACAGACCCTGAACTGAATAAAACACGGGACCTGTACCCAGGTTTTTCTTTACGAATAACAAGACTTTGAAGCAGCATTTGTTATAAACAGTTAAACCCCTAAAACAGTAAATTCACAGCAGAGAGGTACCTTTGCCTGTAGATCTTGCAGCACCTGCAGATATATTTTTACAGCTGCTTCTATTATCCATCCCAGGCTAGATAAGAGTATTGAGTTTTATTTCTATGCTGACTGTACAACGTGAAACATTGTTTATTTGGCAGTGTCCAGTGTGAGCGATTTTATGTCAGGAAGACCAACCATACCCTTAAAGAAAGGATACTCGAGCATATGAATGACATTCATAACAGGAAAAGTACAGTTGTGTACACTTACCATAAATGTAGATGTTCGAGTGTATTCACTGTTGCAGTCATTACATTTGGGTTATCTGCTTGCAGCAGCCCTTAGCCGGCCTGATTATCAAAGTCTTGGGTCCTGCGTCAGTTGCTGTCCCTTCTTCCATGACGTCAGGGTAAAACATGCAGCCGACGCCATTACAGCAGTTTTTCTTGCCCCATATGTCAGGTGCCCCCCTAATGGGAAGCAATTAAATCTATAAATATAAGGATATACCTCCAACAAAAAAGCAAATACACCAAAAAGCTTTTGAGCATAGTAAGGGAAAGTAGAGGTATAGCCAAAAGAAGAAAGGGGGCTGGAGGGAGGGTAACCAGGACTGCAACAGTGAATACACTCAAACATCTACATTTATGGTAAGTGTACACAACTGTACTATGTTCTTTGTGTTTCACTGCTGCAGTCATTACATTTGGGTAGATTCCCAAAGCTAAGGTTGGGAGGAGGAATTTAAATAGAATTAGGACCAGCTATAAGGCCCTGCAAGACTGCAGTGGTAAAGCCAGCTCTGGATTTAGAGAAAATTGGCAAATGATAATGCTTGGTGAAAGTATGTACAGAATTCCAGGTATCAGCTTCTAGGATGTCCTTGGTAGGGACGCCTCTGAGAAAGGCTGCAGAGGTAGATGTAGCCCTTGTTGAATGGGGTCTGATGCCCTGTGGGATAGGTTTTCCATGGTGCTTATAGCAGAAATGAATGCAGTTGCATATCCATTTTGAAATGGTTTGCTTTGAAATAGCTTTCCCCTCTGTTCCTGCAGCAAATGCCACCAGCAGTTGTTCACATTTCCTTTGAGTCCTGTCCAAGTAGAATCCAAGTTGTCTGTGCACATCTAAGGAGTATAGTATCCATTCCCCTTTGTTGTGTGGATTAGGAAAGAAGTTTGGCAAATGAATGGACTGATTAAGAGCCACACTGGATACCACCTTGGGCATGAAGGAGGGATTTGTCCTGTGGGACACTCTGTCTGCATGAAAGATGATGAAAGGCTGCCATAAGGGCCTGTAATTCAGATACCTTTCTTGCTGAAGTGATTGCTAATAGGAATGCTGTTTCCCAAGAAAGGAAATTTAAATCTGCAGTAGCAGCTGGCTCGAAAGGAGGAAGAGTGAGTTTTTCCAAGACAAAGTTAAGGTCCCAGGATGGAGTTGGAGCTCTCCTGGGTGGCCTTAAATGTTTGGCCCCTCTAAGGAACTGCTTGAGCAGTGGGTGAGAGAAGAGGGGAGGCTCTGTGTTATAATGAGCTGAAATGGCTGAGGCATGAATTTTGATGGAGGAAAAGGACAAGCCCTTATGAAGCATATCAGTCAAGTACTGCAGAATCTTGAGGTAAATTGGGCACTGCTGCGCTCATCCCTTGAGATTGGTTCCAGGCGCAGAATCTTTTCCATTTTGCAGCATAAGATTTTCTAGTACTAGGCCTCCTTGTTTCTAAAATGATATCCATCACTGATTTACTGAGGGATGGTAAAGGAGAGATTAGGTAATTAGCCAGGCTGCTACGTTCAGGGTTTGCTGCTGAGGATGCAGAATCTAGTTCTCCTGCTGAGACAACAGGGAAGGAGTCTGAGGCAGGTGCCATGGGGCCACGCATGACACACTGCACAAGAGATGGTACCAATGTTGGCGTGGCCAGTCTGGTGCAATTAAAATTGTCCTTGGTTTGTCCTATTTGATCTTTAGCAGTACTTTGGAGAGCAGAGGCAGAGGAGGAAAGGCAAACTGATATTTTTTTTCCAGCTGAAGGACAGAGCATCAACTTCCAAACTAGCTTGTGGGGAAGCCTTGTGCAAAATTTGTCCAATTGATGGTTCTGGCAGGAGTCAAACAGGTCTATATCTGGGCTCCCCCATTTGCTTGTCAACATGTCGAAAATCCTTGGTTCCAGTTTCCAATCGTGTGGGTCCATGAGGTTTCTGCTTAGTCCATCTGCCATTGTATAGAGCTTTCCTGGCAGGAATTGAGCTTGTAGATTCAACTGGTAGCTCAAGGCTGTGTTCCACAACGCCATGGCTAGTCTGCAGAGGGGGTAAGAATGTGTACCCCCCTGCTTGTTTATGTACCACATGACAGTGGTGTTGTCCATCTTTACCATTAGTTGTCCTGGAAGAATGTTGTCATTGAAGGCTGTCAGAGCATTCTGTACAGCTAACATTTCTTTTTGATTTATGTGCAGGTGCATTTGACTTGGTTTCCATTTGCCCTGAATGCACTTCCCTGCCAGGTGAAATCCCCTTGCATAGTCTGATGCATCTGTTAAGGTTTTGGTGGCAGGGGGTAGTGTGAATGGTAGTCCCTTGTTTTGGTGGCAGGCCTCTGCCCACCAGAGGAACTCTAAGCGTAGGCAAGGTATGATAGGAATCATTGCCGCTAGATCCTGAGAATGTTGGCAACATAGGCCTTTCAGATACCATTGTAGTTTCCTCATATGCAGCTTTGCATATGGAATTAGAAGAATGCAGTAAGGCCATGAACCCAAAGGCTTGCAGTATTTGCCTTGCAGATGGCTCTTTTTTTGTAGCCACTTGTTTGAAGTAGGTTGTCAAATTAATCCGTTTCTCTGGCGTAAGGAAAGCCATCTGGGAAGTTGTATTCAAGCTTGCTCCCAGGAATATAATTTGTTGACAGGGTACCAGGTGTGATTTCTTTTCGTTTATGGTGTACCCCAGATAAGTCAGCACCCTCTGAACAAAAGCCAGATGGATTCAAAAGTATGTCCTGCTTTTCTGCCTGAATTAGGCAATCGTCCAGGTATGGGTATATTTAAATATTTCTTTGCCTGCAAAAATGCAATGACTGGAGCTAGGCACTTTGTGAATACCCTGGGCGCAGTAGATAAGCTAAAGGGCAGTGCAGAGAAAGTACAGTTTTGTACCTACCATAAATGTAGATGTTCGAGTGCTAATACAGCTGCAGTCATAACAGATGGGTTGTCTTGCCGTCAGGCGGGTCCTCGATCGGCCGAATTCCAAAGTCTAGGTCCGGCGTCGGTTGTCGTCGCTTCTTCCCTGACGTCAGTGCGACAGAGGTATAAAAGAACCAGCCAACACCATTTTCTTCAGTTTTTCTTGCCCCAGATGTCAGGTGCCCCCAGAAGGAAGGCAATACATAAAATTTTGTGTAATAAAGCAATGCCATATAATCAAAATACAGTAGTGCAAGCAAATACACCATTAATGAATACCCCAATCAGGTTGTATGAGGAGGTGTTAGCCAATAGGCCTGTCCCAAGAGGGGAAGGAGGGAGGGAAACCTGGACTGCAGCTGTATTAGCACTCTAACATCTACATTTATGGTAGGTACAAAACTGTACTATGTTCATCGTGCATACAGCTGCAGTCATAACAGATGGGTAGAATCCCAAAGCTAAGAAAGGGGTGGTAGGCACTAGGTGGAACTAGGAGGAGCCAGGATGCCCTGCAAGACTGCAATGGCAAAGCCTGCTCTAGTTTTGGAGTATAATGGTAGGTGGCAGTGCTTGGAGAAGGTATGCACAGAACTCCAAGTGGCTGCTTTCAAAATATCTTTGGTAGGAACTCCTCTGAGGAAAGCTGCAGAGGCAGCTGTGGCCCTTGTGGAGTGAGATCTGATGCCTGCAGGTACAGCTTTGCCATGAAAAGAGTAACAAAAGCGTATGCAGTGGGCTATCCATTTTGAGATTGTCTGTTTGGAAATTGGCTTTCCTTGAGCTCCTATAGCATAGGACACAAAGAGCTGTTCTGATTTTCTGAAAGGCTTTGTTCTGTCCAAATAATAACGCAGTTGTCTGTGGATATCCAAGGAATGCAGTAATCTTTCCCCTTTGTTTTGAGGATTAGGATAAAAGGTAGATAAGTGTATAGCCTGATTCAAAGCTACCCTGGATACCACTTTTGGCATAAAGGAGGGGTTGGTTCGTAAGGAAACTCTGTCCTGATGGAAGATGATAAAAGGCTGCACAGCCATGAGGGCTTGTAGTTCCGATAGCCAGAAGGAAAGCTGTTTTCCAGGACAAATATTGCAAATCTGTTGAGGCAGCTGGCTCAAAAGGAGGCAAGGTCAGCTTTTCTAGAATGAAATTGAGATCCCAAGCAGGTATTGGTTGTTTCCTTGGGGGTTTCATATTCTTAGCCCCTCTGAGGAACTGTCTTAAGAGGGGGTGAGAGAATAAAGGTGGATCAGTGTTGTATTCTGCAGAAATGGCTGAGGTATGGATTTTGATGGAGGAGAATGAAAGTCCACTGCTTAGCAGCTCAGCTAGATACTGTAATATTTGAGGTAAATTCAGTTTTCCAGGATTCTGGCCCTTTTTCTCATTCCAGGCACAAAACCGTTTCCATTTTGCGGAGTAAGCTTTTCTAGTAGATGGCCTTCTGGCCTCCAAGATGACATCCTGCACCTCCTTAGAGAGTAGGGTCTGTTGTGATGTTAAGGAATCTTCCATGCGGCCAGATTGAGTGTTTTCAGCTGACTATGAAGAGTTTTGAAGCTGTGCTGAGTCAGAAGAAGAGGCATTAGAGGCAGGGTCCATGGTGGGGAATGCGTCAGGCTCCTCAGGAGTGGGTACCAGTGTTGTCTTGGCCAGTCTGGAGCAATGAGAATCATCTTTGGTCTGTCTGCTCTGGTTTTTAATAGAACTTTGGGCAGCAGAGGAAGAGGTGGGAAGGCATAAACTGTCATTGTTGTCCAACTGAAAGAGAGAGCGTCCACTCTCCAGGCCTTTGGATGAAAAATTCTTGAGCAGAATTTTGTCAATTGGTGATTTTTGCAGGAGGCAAAGAGATCTATGTCTGGCCTTCCCCAAGCTTGAATTATCTCTGTAAAAACTTGAGGATGCAACTTCCATTCGTGTGGATCTGTCATATTTCTGCTTAGGTTGTCTGCCAGCGTGTTTTCCTTGCCTGGCAAGTACTGTGCTTGAAGTTCGATTTGTAAGTCCAGAGCCATGTTCCAAAGTGACATGGCGAGCCTGCATAGGGGGTATGAATGGGTTCCTCCCTGCTTGTTTATGTACCACATTACTGCGGTGTTGTCTGTCCTTATCAATAGTTGACCTGGATGCAGTAGGTCTTTGAAAGCTATAATAGCATTTATTACTGCTAGCATTTCCTTTTGGTTGATGTGAAGGTGCTTTTCTTTTTGGGACCATTTGCCCTGAATGCACCGATCTGTCATGTGCGCCCCCCAGGCGTAGTCCGAGGCATCTGTTGTGATGACTTGATTTGCTTGAGGCTTGCTGAATGGGAGACCTGTGTTTGTTTGGCATGCTTGAGCCCACCACAGAAATTCCTTTTGAAGACATGGAATTAGTGGTATTATTGTTTCCAAACTGTGGCTGTGTTGAGACCATAGGTTTTTCAGGTACCACTGAAGTTTCCTCATATGCAGCTTTGCACATGGGATTAGTAGGATGCAAGATGCCATGAATCCCAGAGCCTGCAGGATTTTCCTTGCAGTCCGCCTGGTGAAATTTGCTAGTGTTCTGAAGTACTGAGTTAGTTGCCCCTGCTTCTCTGGCATGAGGTAAGGCCATCTGGGTGTTTGTGTCCAAGTTGGCACCCAGGAAAATTATTTTCCGAGAGGGTATTAGCCTTGATTTCTTTTTGTTGACTGTGTATCCCAGAGAATTCAACAGCATTATTACGTAAGCCAGATGTTTCAGAAGTATGTGCTTGCTGTCCACTTGGATCAGGCAGTCGTCCAAATGGGGGTATATTTGTATCCCTTGAAGTCTGCAGTAGGCAATTACTGATGCCAGGCATTTCGTGAATACTCTGGGCGCAGTAGATAAGCCAAAGGGCAATGCAGAGAATTGATAATGGGTTGAACCTGCAAGAAATCTGAGGTATCTTCTGCAATTTTGTCTGATTGGGACATGCAGGTATGCCTCCTTGAGGTCCAATGTTACCAGCCAAGACTCCTTGCCCAGCATGGGAAGAAGTTGCTGTAAAGTGAGCATCTTGAATTTTGGTACGAGTAAAAATGTGTTTAGGGTGGATAGGTCCAAAATAGATCTCCAATCTTTTCCCTTCCTTGGTACCAGGAATAGTCTGGAATAAAAACCTTGACCTTGTTCGTGAGCAGGTACCTCTTGAATAGCTTTCATGTCCATGAGATCTGAAATTTGTCTTTGTGCCTCTGCCCTTTGATTGTGTGGCAGGTTTGGCATGCCTCTCATTTTTGGAAGGGTGTGAAAATGGAATCTGTAGCCTCTGTTTATAATGTCCAGAATCCATTTGTCTTTTGTGACAATATGCCAGTTTTTTGAAAATAATGCCAGTTTTCCACCTAAGGGTGCTGCCATTTGAGCCTTGCTTGGCATGCAAAGGGGAAAGTCATTGGGCTTGCTTTCTGAATGGCTGTGAACTATCCTCACCACCTCTTTGTGTAGGAGCTTGCCATTGTCTGCCTCTAAACGATCCTTGAGATTACCCTCTGCCCCTCGGGCGCCTGTATCTACCTCTTTGGGGTCTGTCCGTGGCTGGAAAGGACCAATTTTTGGAAGGCCAATTTCTACTGAAACGTGGAGGTTGTACCTGTAGAAAATCTTTCACTTTTTGCATTGATTTAGCCTTTTCCTCCATTTTCTTTAATACCTCCTCAGCATTAACACCAAATAATACATCCTTATGAAGAGGGGCATCTAGTAATTTAGCTTTGACATGATCTGGTAAGGTTTGTTCCTTGAGCCAGGCATGTCTACGTATCACTGATCCTGTAACAGCAGCACTACACGAGGCCTCTAGAGCATCAAAACCACATTACAAGGTATGTTTACCCACTTGTTCTGCACTATGCATCAAATCCTGCAACTCTGGTTGCTCAGGTTGTGACATTTTACTTCTCAATTGTGCTAACAGAAACTGTTGGTACTTTAGCATATGGAACTGGCAAGTTTAATGCCCTCATGGTTAAGGTGGTCGAGGTGTATACCTTTTTTCCCCACCTTTCTAAGGATCTGGAATCTCTCCCGGAAGGTAATGGATTTTTAGCAGTGGAGGACTTAATTCCCTTGGGGCCCTGTGAGATAGTTTCTGGGTCAGCCGCATGGCTTTTGTATAAAAATTGATGCGAGTCAGGAACCCGGTAGTACCTGTCAGGCTTGACTTGGGCTGGAGGTAAAGAATCCGGGTTAAGGCAGGCCTCCGAGTACACATCATCAAGTATGTCTAAGACAGGAGGAATAGCCAGAGGCCTGTGCTGAGGTAGCAAGAGAAAATCCCTAAGCCTTTTCTTGGAATCTGAGTACTCTTGGCCTTCCCAGTGGAAGTGTTCCCTTAAGGTATGCAAGGTTTCCCCAAATGAGTAATCCTCTGGGGGGGAGACAGAGGGAATGGACTCCTCTGCATCAGAATCTTCAAAAGGGGAGTAAGAATGTTCCTGTTCATCAGAGTGCTCTGATATAATGGAGGCCTGGTCAGAGGAGGGGGATTCTTCCTCCACTCTGGGCCTTTTGTCCGGGGGGGGTTGAGAACCCCTGATAAGAGTAATTAAATCCTCAGCCATTTTAAGCATCTGTTTTTTAGGCATGGGGCCTGGAGATGGGCCCTGTGTAGCTTGTCTCTTAGAATGCATGGCTGCTTTAGACTTAGTGAAAGCCTTGATGGAAAAAGAAGAGGAAGGTCTGAAGACACCTTGAGAGGAGGCAGACCTGTCTACATTTTGAGATTCACCACCAAGAGTGGCTTCGGTATCTGTAATCGGGGTGTGGGCTGAGGGGCCTGCGACCTCGGGCACAGAAGACACCGCCAATGAAGTGTCGTCTGTAGTCAGGGGCTGCGTAGGCATCTCGCTGAGAACCGGACCACCTGTAGTTGGCTTTGGCGTGGTGTCGGTAGAGGCCGCGGACCTCGTGTGTCGGTCCTTATCTTTGTGTTTTTTAGACAAAACTGGAGTCTGAGTATCCGACGACATAATATAGTTAATTTTTTTGCCAAAATAATGCTGGGCGAACTCCGCCCGACGCTTAATGGTGCGTTTATTGAATGTAGCACAAAAACGACAGACCGAGACGTCGTGGTCTGGGCCTAAGCAAGGAATACAGAGGGAATGAAAATCCTTATGCGGTATTTGCTTCCCACATGAAATACAATTATTAACTTTGTCTGACATAGGTCTGAGGCAAGAAAAGTTTCCCCAACGGGGTACTTAGCTTTCAAGAAGACTTCGGTTGCAAAATTTTTGTAATTTCAGGAGCTGGCCGACCGGCACTTGCGAACTGCTTCTGCTTCAGGCACCGCGCGGCAAGAGAGACTGAAGAAAATGGTGTCGGCTGGTTCTTTTATACCCCTGTCGCACTGACGTCAGGGAAGAAGCGACGACAACCGACGCCGGACCTAGACTTTGGAATTCGGCCGACCGAGGACCCGCCTGATGGCAGGACAACCCATCTGTTATGACTGCAGCTGTATGCACGATGAACATCAAGAAGTTATGTACTCACCATAACGTTCGCTGTATGTAGTCCATCTCGCCTCACATTCTTACCCATGGGTTCAGTGTTGAATATCTGCTCCGACTCGGTCAAACTTTTCTAGCTCAAAGTCCTCTATTGGCTGAGCTAAGCAGGTATCCTATGCTGCACTGCTCCATACCCCCAGATCTAGTTTGCTGCGAAAACTCATTCACACCCCATGCACAACAACATCCGAGTAAAGAAGAATAAACTAAAGGTGAAGGGAACTCTATAAATCAGACCTAACCTCCGGATCCTCCAAGAAGGGGGAAGGTGGGAGGGTAAGTAAGAATGTGAGGCGAGATGGACTACATACATCGAACATTATGGTAAGTACCATAACATCTTGATGTTATGTAGTCCAATCTCGCCTACATTCTTACCCGTGGGACAGCGTCCCTAGCACCTACATCCTGGGAGGCTCATAGGAAGATACTCCTGAGTACTGTGGAACCAAAGGAAGACCTTCCCCTAGATACCATGTCCAACTTGTAATGAGTAACAAATGTGTGAGGAGAAGCCCAAATAGCTGCCGCACAAATATCATCCATAGACAATCTGGCTTCTTACGCTGTAGATGTAGATACAGCCCGAGTAGAGTGAGCCTTGACCGGAAATGGTAGGTATTTACCTCCTGAGTAATAAAACGAAAGAGATGCAACTGGATATCCATCTGGATAGGGTGATTTTGGAGACAGGGGTCCCAATTTTGTTTTCTGAAAAGGAGACAAACAGCTGATTAGATTTTCGGAGATCTTTAGTTCAGTGCAGATAGAAATGTAACTGTCTGTGTACATCCAATTGATGAAATTTAAATTCTGCCTGGTTAGAAAAAGGGGAAAAAATACTGGCAACTCAATAGAATGATTAAGATTAGATATGGACGCCACATTAGGAAGAAAGGACGGGTTTGGTCTAAGAGATACCCTGTCCTTATGAAAGATCAAGTATGGAGGTTTGATAGAAAGAGCTTGAATTTCTGAAACTCGCCTGGCTGATGTGATGGCTATTAAAAAGGCAGTTTTCCAGGTCAAGAATTTTAAGTCGCAGGTAGCTGCAGGCTCGAAGGGTGGTGAAGTAAGGGCTTGCAGGACAAAATTTAGATCCCTGGGCATAATAGGTTCTGAAACCGGAGGACAGAGTAGCAGAGTGTCCTTCAGGAAAGCCTTACAGAGTCTGTGAGCCATCAGACTACGCTCATCAGCAACATGAAAGTTAGAAATTGCTGCCAATTGAACTTTAATGGTCGCTGACGCTGAGCCCTGATGGAAAAGCATAGACAAAAACTCCAAGACTGAAGCAATTGGGGCTGTGTAAAGGTCAATTTCTTGGGTATGAGCCCAAATAGAAAACCTCTTCCATTTGCTAGAATAAATCTTCCTAGTAGAGGGTTTATGAGAGGAAGATAGAATATGAACTACCTCAGGTGAAAAGTGATGAAGCCTAACTAACGACAGAAGTGGAGTAGCCAGGCTGTCAACCGGAGGGTCCGCAGAGAGGGGTGGAACTGTCCCGACATGTGCGTCAGTAAATCTGGTTGTGGGTCCAGAATCCAAGGTGTGTCCACAATGTAGGGTTGGAGAAAGGGGAACCAGACTTGACGAGGCCAGTGTGGGGTAATCAGAATCATTCTGTTTCTCAAGGACTGCGCTTTCTGAATTACTTTTGATAGCAAGGGAAACGGAGGGAAAGCATAAAGCAGACCAGAGGGCCAATTGTGAACTAGAGCGCCCCTGGGTGACTCCCCCAGTCGGGGGGATCAGCGTGAAGTAGCTGCTGCATTTGGCATTGAGGGGGCTGACAAAAAGGTCGCAGCAAGGCTGACCCCATCTGCTGAAGATTCGTTCTGCAACTAGACGATTCAGGGACCACTCGTAAGGCATCAGAACAGCTCTGCTTAGCCTGTCCGCTATCACGTTAGACTTCCCCGGAAGGTGCGTTGCCACCAGAAACCGTTGGGAAGATACTGCCCACTGCCACACTCCCATGGCCTCTCTGCATAGGGGTATGATCTGGTTCCCCCCTGCTTGTTCAGATACCACACCACTGACATGTTGTCCAAGTGTATTGCAATAGTCCCTAGAGGTAGAAAGCTCTGAAGTGCCTGCAACACAAGTAGCACCGCTCTCATCTCTAGGACGTTGATATGCAGATGTATCTTGTGATCTTGCCACGTGCCTTGGACTGTCCTGGTGAGATAATGCCCCCCTCCCACCCCATCTGGGAGGCGTCCGTGGTCACTGTAGCAACCGGGGTTGGTGGGACGAAGGGTTTTCCCCTGTCCAGACTGTTGGTACAAAGCCACCAACTGAGATCCTGTTTGCATCTGTCAGTCAGTAAAATAGGGTGGGAAAGTGGAAGTTTCTGGAGAGACCATTGAGCAAAGAGGAGCCATTAAAGGAGCCTCATGTGCAATCTCGCTAGAGGGACCAACCTAATTGTTGCTGCCATAGTCCCCAGGAGTTGAAGAATCCATCTTGCCTGCACTTTCCTCAGGGGTAGCAGGGCGTGCACCTGTTGCTGTAAGACTCTTGATTCTTTCCTGCGGTAGAAAGGCTCGCATTTGAACGGTGTCTAACTCTGCACCTAAAAAAATGACACGCTGTGAGGGCAACGAGGCAGATTTTTCACAGTTCAGTGTTATGCCCAACTGTTGACAGAGATTGATGGTAGCGTCCCTGGTTTGGATTAGTAGATGCCTGGTGGGGGCGGTAAGGAGCCAGTCGTCGAGATACGGAAACACTTGGAATCCCAGACGTCTCAAGTGAGCTGTCACCACCGCCATACACTTGGTGAACACCCTGGGGGCTGTGGTGAGACCAAAGGGCAGGGCTTGAAACTGGAAATGACTGGCTCCCAGCCAAGAAGCGTAGGTGCCTCCTGGATGCACTGTCCATTTTGACATGGTAGTAGGCATCCTTGAGATCGATGGAGCACATCCATACTTCTTCTCCCAACAACTGGAGAATAGATTGTAGTGTGACCATACGGAACTTGGACTTTTGTACATAGTTGTTTAGTCGGCTGAGATCTAATATGGGTCTCAGGTCCCCTGTTCTTTTCGGCACCAAAAAGAATCTTGAGTAAGTCCCTAATCCGGTCTGGTCTGAGGGGACATGCTGGATGGCTCCCTTTCCTAGCAGCTTTGAAACCTCTGAAGCTGCGTGATCCCTTTGACTGGGTGGAAATCTGGGATTTTTCTGACTGGAGGGGTGTCTGACAAAAAGGGGATGACATAACCTCTGGAAATTATTCGTAATACCCATCGGTCCTGGGTGATTCGCCAGGCTTCCAGGTATAACGATATTCGACCCCCGACTGTCTCCAGAAATGCACGGGCATCCCATCAGGAACGACGGTAGGGGGAGCCGGAAAAAGGAATCGCGGTCTCCCGAATTGCGGGGGCCCCCTCTGCCTCTAGGGTGGCGTCTCCCTGAATAACCTCCCCCTCCTCTGCCTCTGGAGGGGGACTCACCTTGTGCAGCAGGAAAAAACCTCTGTGATTTTTTTGAACCACACCCCCCCCCCCCCTTGCTGGGCCTTGGGGTAAGGCCTAGAGGGAAGGGAAAAATGGACCCCTACAGCAGACAGGGTCTTTCCGTCTTGCTCGCACCTGGTGAGGGTGCCTTTCACTTTGGTTCTGAACAAAGAAGAACCATCAAAGGGGAAGTCAGTGAAGGAAGACTTGAAGGCCTCTGCAAAATGACAAAGGCCCAGCCAGGCTTGCCTTCTAAGGGCAACTTCCTGAGCTTGCTGCCCTACTCGCTCCCTCGGCTGCATATGAAATGAGCCGCATGGAGGAGTTAACGATGGAACTGAGGGTAGAGACCTGGGCGTTAATCGTCTGGGCCACTGCCTCAGGCACGTTACCCACAAGAGTATCTCCTAACTCCTTGAGGAGATCTCTCTGGAGCAGAGTAAAATGAGACAGGCAGTTCAGTGACCATAAGGTAAAGGTTGCTGACGAGAGGGTACGCTTCCCGTACCAGTCTATGGTCCTAGACTCCTTGTTAGGAGGATGGACGGAGGAAGAAGTCTCTGCTATTTCCTTCTGAGTGGCCACCGCCGCCACCACCATGGCATCCACAAGGACTCCTTTGGACAAAAACTCCTTACCCGGGGGAGCAGAAAGAAATTTATTGGGTCTCCTGGGTACAGGTTCCACAGAGTTAGGGTTCTCCCACACCCTCCGACAGATTAAATCCAGGAGCTTGAAGGGTGTGGACACCCAGGAGGCGGAGGGCTGAGCACCAAAAGCCTTCAGAAGTCAGACTCCTCCTCGGAGGGGCTTTGGACGGCCAGTCAACTCTGTTTCAATATCTCCAGGATGTCGGAGAAAGAAACATTATCAGAGGATGACTTGGGGGACCCCTTCGATTCCTCGAGGTCAGTATCTGAGGTGAGAGACTCATCCTGAGAGTCTATGTGCTTCCTCTTGCATGTTCTCTTTCTAGGGGGCTCCTCAGACAAAAACTCTGGGGGGCCCTCAGAAAGTTGGGGACCACTCGTGGGGGTATCCCCTAGGCCTTGGGGCTCCGCTGTCAACAGACAGGTGGTGATCAGAGGCTCTCAACGGAGTGGTAGGGGACAGAATGACCAACCCACATGATGTAGCTGACGATCTGGCCAGCGCAGTCCAAATGGCCTTAAAGGCAGCCCCCCAGAGTCCGAGGACCGGCCAGCCTCGGAGACCACGACAGGTGTTGGGTTTCCTCGAGCTGAGGCACTGAGTGGGAGACTAGGGATCGAAATGTGTCCCGAGGTGTCCCCCTCGGGGCCGACTGAAGAATCCCGAGTTCCAAACCCCGTGGACGTCGCCGACATCGGTACCGATAGGCCTAGGGGGGGCTATCGGAACTGACCTAGGAACATCACATGGAGCGAAACATTCTGGCTCCGAAGACAGAGATGCGCTCGGAGGAGGAATGATCGAAGAAGGAATCAGGACAGGCTCCGGAGCCGAAAACAATTTTGCCAAAACCGGTGATTGAAGGAGCCTCTGCACCACCCTATCGACATTCACATCTGAAAGAGTCCTGGAGGATTTGGAGGACAGGGAGGGAGATAAGAGATCTCCTCTCAGGTGACACTGGTCTAATACTGGGCGATTGGCTCCGAAGAGGTTCCAATATAATTGGAGCCGACGCCGCTTCCATCAACACCGACACTTCCTGCGGCCCCGAGGACAGTGGAGCCGAGGAGGTCGAAGCAAGTTTTGTGACTTTCTCCGGTGGCTCCGAGGAAACTGAAGGAACCGGAGACCTCTCTTTAGACTTTGAGGATCTTGATTTAGAACTGGAAGTAGAATCCATGGCCTCTTCAAACGAGGGTTTCAAGAGTCCCTTTAGAATTAGCTTATTCTTTCTTTCTTGGAGCACTCTGGGACTAAAAGCATGGCAGAATCTGCAGGACTCCTGCAGATGGATTGCTCCCAGACAATAGACGCACACAATGTCCATCGGTGATGGACATCTTGTAACCACACTTAGAGCACTTTTTAAAACCCGAAGGTTTGTGCTCTTTGGACATATTAAACAAGTAATCACAAATAATGAACAAGTCCCTGTCTGACAGGAAAAATGACAAGCACGCAAAACACCGCTAAGCACGGGAACAAATTTTACACAACCCAACACACACACAAAGATGACCAGGGCTAAAAACCTCTAACTAAAACGTTTTTTTGACCACGTACACAGAAGGGAAACAGACACTAAAACCTCTAACTCAAATGGTTATAGGAGCGAAACAACACAGGACAAGAGGGAAGGACTAGGTCCTCTAACTGAAACAGGCCTAGCCCTACAGACCAGCTAGTGGGGTACCACAAACCACAATCACACTACAGAAAAAATCAAAACACCAATCAGAAATAGCTATTAAAATAGCTTTTTGTTTGTAACAAAATTTCTCAGGATAACAAGAAAAAAGGGTACTTAGCCACAGCCAAGAGCGAGACCACGTCTGAGCTACACGAGCGGCAAACGAGATCTGGGGATATGGAGCAGTGCAGCATGGGATACCTGCTTAGCCCAGCCAATAGAAAACTTCAAGCTAGAAAAGTTTGGCCGAGTCGGAGCAGATATTCGGCTCCGAACCCACGGGTAAGAATGTAGGCGAGATTGGACTACATAACATCTGATTTTTTTGCTCTGAAGCATAGGTATCTTCTGCAAGACTCCCTGATAGGGATGTGCAGGTATGCTTCTTTTAAGTCTAGTGTTGCCAACCAGGCATCTTTGCCTAGAATAGGAAGCAGCTGGTGAAGAATCAGCATCTTGAATTTTGGAATCACCAGAAAGGAGTTTAGCGTAGAAAGGTCCAGGACAGGACACCAAGAATTATCCTCTCTGGGTACCAGGAAAAGTCTCGAATAGAAACCTTGTCCCTTTTTCTCTTCTGGTACCAAATGAATAGCCCCCATGCTTAACAGGGAGAGTACTTGATTTTGGGCCTCTGCCCACTGAGTTGGGGGTAGATCTGGCCACCCGTTTGGTGTTGGTAACGTGTGGAAGGGAAATCTGTATCCTTGGGACACTATATTTAAAATCCATTTGTCCTGGTTAATGAGTTCCCAGTTTTTTGCCTGCAGACCAATCTGTCTGCCTAAAAGAGCATTCAGTTGGGAAGTGCTTGGAAGTTTTAAAAGCAAGTCATTGAGACAGTTTTCCATAGGAGGGAGTCTTACTACTCCCAGATTTGGATGTGGAAACCCCCCACTGCTTAGTCTTGTGTGTCCCCTGGGACTGAAATGTGGGGTTCCAGATGTGTCTGGGTTTGGACTGAAGAACTGGAAGGGGCTAGAAAGGACCAATTCTTAGAGGGCCAATGCCTACTAAATCTTTGAGGATGAACTTGTAAGAAATCTTTAAAAGTTTGCATAGATTTAGCCTGATCTTCCATCTTTTTAAAGTCCTGATTTAAGGGAGCATCGAACAGTTTAGCTTTAACATGATCAGGCAAAGATTGCTCCTTAAGCCAAGCATGCCTTCTGAGCACAGACCCAGTAATAGCAGCCCTGCAAGAGGCCTCTAATGAATCAAATCCACATTGCAAGGTATGTTTTCCAAACTGTTCAGCAGAATGCATTAAATCCTGTAATTCTTGGTTTTCAGCACAGTCAGGAATCAACATAATTTTCTGTTTAAGCAATCCAATAACCTGTTGTTGATGCTTAACATATTAAACTGGCAGTTTAAAGCCCTAATGGCCAAAGTTGCAGAAGTGTAAACCTTCTTACCCCATGGGGTAGGATTTTTAGCAGTAGAAGCCTTAATGCCCTTGGGGCCTGTGGAATAGTCTCTGGATCCGCAATAAGATTTTTAAAAAGGAACTTGTGTGAATCAGGAACCCTGTAATATCTGTCAGGTTTTCTGGGAGCAGAAGGCAAAGAATCAGGGGCCAAACTAGATTCTGAAAAGGCATCAACAATGTCTAGTACAGGAGGTATAGCTAAAGGCCTATGCTGAGGCAGGAGTAAGAAATCCCTAAGCCTCTTTATTGAATCAGAAAAATCCTGGCTTTCCCAGTGGAAATGCTCCCTTAGAGTATTGTAAGGTTTCACCAAAAGAAAAATCCTCTGGAGGGGAAACAGGAAAGAGAGTCCTCTGCATCAGAATCCTCATAAATAGATAAGGGTAAATCCAGATCATCAGAAGAATCAGAAAAATCAGAATCCTGGTCAGAAGATTCATAAACAACTTCAGTCCTAGGTCTCTTAGAAGGGGGTGGTTGGCTTCCCCTGATTAGAGTTATAAGATCTTCAGCCATTCTTATCATTTGTTTTTTAGGCATAGAGGCCTGAGCATGTGGCCTGGGAGTCATTTTTTAGGCATGGTTTGAGGTTTAGGCCTTAAAGAAGAAGGAGGCGTCTGTTTAATATGCAAGTCTGTAGGCCTGAATACACTCTCAGAAGCCAGTGCCTGCACAGTGGCTCTGGTGCCTGCACAGTGGCTCTGGACCTGTCCAAGGTAGAGACATCCTTAGGTTCCACACTTGAAGCATCTTGTGGCATACCGGAGTCCGAATGGGTCTCAGTAGAGGTCTGGAATCAGAAGTAGTGGGTATCAGGGGCTGCAAAAAGCACATCACTGAGTACTGGCGACTGGCTTAGGAGAAGCATTGTCGGTAGCTTTGGACCTAGGCGGCCTGTCTTTGTTTTTATCTTTGCGATTTTTCAGAATACCAGTAGTCGGATAGCTAACCAACGACATTTCTGGATAATTGAATGGAGAACCGAAATATTTAGAGGCGAAAATATACCAACGACAGATAGTGCGCTGATTAAATAAGGCACAAAACACAGCGAGGTACATTGTGGTCAGGGCCTACGAATGAAAATCTTTGTGAGGTATTTGCTTTCCACAAGTAATGCAATTATTAACTTTTACTGACATCGCTAAGGAGCAAGAAAAAGTTTCCCCAACGGGGTACTTGGCTTTAGTTGAAGACTTCAGTTCTGAAACTCGAAAACGAAAATTTTCAGGAGTCGGCCGACCGGCACTTGTGACCTGCTTCTGCTTCGGGCACCGCACAGCAAGACAGACTGATGTAATGGCATCAGCTGCATGTTTTATACCCCTGACGACCTGACGTCATGGAAGAAGAGACAGCAACCGACGCTGGACCCAAGACTTTGTTAATCAGACCAGCTGAAGGCTAGTGCAAGCAGATAACTGAAATGTAATGACTGCAACAGTGAAACACGAAGAACATCTTACAAATGCATTAGCAAAGCACGTGGTCAATTGTGGGGACATCCATCATTATAGGTTCATAGCTTAGTACTAGCTGAGCATAGTTAACTGTGGTCTAAGAGAAGGAGATCTCACCAATGATACAGAATACGCTGAATTACGCTGGATTTTAGACTTGAGAACTACTGTGTATCCAGGGTTAAATAATACTCTCTCTTTAAAGCCAGCACTTAATTATACTATCAATGATGTAAATCCCTTTTCTTATCAGCCCAGTCATGTGTTTTGGCATTTGATTTTTATTGGATGGTTTGTTTTATATAACTGCTTTTATTACAGTCTTATATTGTTTTATGGTCTGATGAAGCGGATGAACCACAAAAGTGCTTACCAATTTTATTATTAGACAAGATTTTCAACCCAGCCTTGAATGTCTGTTTTTACATTTATTACAATTTTGGATACTGTTCAGGTCCTTTTGTACTATTATATATTCTTGATTTAGGATCTTTGCCTGGAAGTGTTTACCATAGGTATTTTTATACACCAAGTAGACTCCAAAGAATTTTTCCTCAGGTTGGAGGTGTGACAGGCAAGAAAGAGGTGGCTGGTAACATTGTTTGGAGCGTAATGAGTTGGCAGACTTTACGGATTCCCTGAAGACCGCTCTATCGGAGATGCTGAGTGAGTGGATTGAACTGGCTGGGGAGATGATTTTTTTGAGTTATGATACAGATTCGGAACTGCCTGAACATAGTGAAGCCTTGCTGAGTTTAATTATGGTGGCTGCCAAAAAAAACAATTACTAGAAAATGGAAATCAAATTCTAGACCAACTTTACTAGTAGTAGTGAATATGGTAACAGACAAAATAACTGGAATTGGATCTTTAGAAAAGGGAAGGAGCAAACTACATAGGAAAAAATGGGAACTGTGGGAACAATATATGCAGAGCAGGAACGAGGTTTAAGAGAGGCAGGATTTGAATGTTTGTTGGGAAAAAAAATACAGTACCAGAGTTGCCTGTTGACATCCAAGGTATGGAGTATCCTCCCCTCCCCCTCAGTTTTAGGTTCAATAAAAGAAAATGGGGAGATGGATACTTTGGCTTAAAGTATACCTGGATACCACTTTAGGCATAAAAGGAGGATTCGGTCTCAAAGAATCCCTGTCCTCAAGGAAAATGAGATAACATTGACTCACCATAAGAGCTTGCAATACACTTGCAGACGTCAGAGCAATCAGTAAAAATGCTTTCCATGTTAAGAATCTCAAGTCATCCAGGTTAGCTGGCTCAAATGGAGCAAATATTAGCTTCTCCAACACAAAATTAAGATCCCAATGAAGGACCACCAGTTTACCTAGAGGCCTCTTACACAAAAGCCCTTTCAAGAATATTCTGGCACAAGACTGCCTTAAAAGAGGAGAATTAAATCCATGGGCAGACATGCTGAAATGACCAATAAATGAACCATGACAGAGGAATAAGAAAGGCCACAGGATAGCAACTCACACCAATGCTGTAAAAGCTGAGAACAACTAGCAGTGAAAGTGTGCTGGTTATGTTGTTGCCACCAATTAGAAATCCGTTTCCATTTGCTAATATATGATTTTCTAGTAGCAGGCTTTCATGCATCCATTAATACCTGCAACTTGCCCTTAGTAAACAGGAAAGCCCTTGAACAGAAACTTGCTAGTTGATTCTTCAGACAGAAGGCAAAAATGTCTACTTGAAGAACTTCCCACAGATAGATCAAATCTTGGAAGACCCCCCCCCCCGATCTAGTTTGCCATTTGTGAGGATTTGCCCTGGCCATGCTTAGCTTGTCTACCACACAGTTTTGCTCTAATGGAATGAAGAATGATTAGAATGAGACTGTGTTGTAAAGCTACATCTCAAGCCAACATGGCTAGTCTGCAAAAGAGGTATAGCCTGCATCCCCCTTGCTTGTTAATGTACCACATGAATTGGCATTACCTGAAACCACTTGAAGTGGTCCAGGGGACTAGAGATGGTTCAGAGAGTTGAGTGCCATGATCAGAGTAAGCATCTCCTACATATTTATGTACATACCATCTGTCCTTGGTGTCCCACCCCCTTGAAACTGCTTCCAAAGTAAAGTCTGAAGCATCTATGTGACTGTTTTGGAGCAGGGAGGGAGAAGGGAAGACTTGAATACAAGGATATTTCTTGCCTTCAGCAAAATATCTTTTTTTGACAAGCCACAGTACTAGAATTAAGGGTGTTGATACTGGGGCCAGAGAGATTTTAGATACTACTGTCTCTTTCACATTTGGAGTCTTACTATGGGGTATTCATGAGAAATCACAGATGCCACAAGACCCAAAATCTAGAGGTATTCCCATGCATTGAACAAAGTCTGAGTGAAAAACCTTAGAAATATATCTATATAAAGATCTATTTTTTTTTTCCTGCTGAAGAAAAGCTCTTTGAACTAAGGTGTCTATTTGACAACCCAGGTACATAATCCTATGTGAGGGAGTCAAGAAAGACCTTTGAATCCTTTCTTGGAATCCCAGCTTGCATAAGAGAACTCTCACCCAAGAGGCTGATTCCTGACATTTCGAAAAAGAATCTGCAAAGATAAGCAAGTCATCTAAATATAGAAGAGAATGGAAACTCTGTAGCCTGCAATGAGATGTAAACTAAAGCTAAACACTTTGTGAAGACACTTGGTGCAGCAGATAGTCCAAAGGGTAAGGCACAGAACTGATGAGATTGTGTTCATCTGGATCAAATTAAGAAAGGTCTGAATTCTGAATGAATGTGGATGTGAACAACAACAGGTGGAAATAAGAGTCTGACATGGGCGAAGTATGACACCCTAGAAAGGAGAATTTTCTTCCACTGCCATCTATAACCTTGATTAATGATTTTCAGAACCCATTTGCCTGAAACAAACTGTTGCCTAAGAGAAAAATATAGATTCAAACTTTCTGGAAGAAAAAATGGAACAGGGTGGGAAGAGCATCACAAGGTGTCTTGAATAACTGCTGGGTCAGGTTTGGGAATAATAAATGTATAAAATTTAACAGACAAAGGAACTTTACACATCCTATCTGCCTTTTTTGGGGCAGCTGGCAGACTTTCAAGAAAATTGCAGGCAGTAACACATGCACACACACGCACAGTAAAGCAGACAGAACAGGAGGAATGGGTGTGAGTTCTGGAAAATCCTCTGAGAGACTAAAAAACTTCAGTGTTCTCCACTGAAAATACTGGCACATTCTATGAATAATCTCAGAAAG
The DNA here is from genome assembly GCF_019279795.1 of Protopterus annectens. Lineage (NCBI taxonomy): Eukaryota > Metazoa > Chordata > Ceratodontiformes > Protopteridae > Protopterus > Protopterus annectens. Next base: position 836,796,732 of record NC_056737.1, read on the forward strand.
AGAGAAACCCCTACACGGGGGCCCGGACACTGAGCTCTCCTCTGCCTGAATCAAAAATCAGAGGAAAACAACCCTGTATCTGTCCCTGCATCTTCCTGTTCAAATTCAGATTCTTTCTTGAAACTACTTTACAAAAAAGAGGAACAGACTGAATTGCCACACCCACTAAACTACTAATCTCCAAAGAAATTTGAGGAGGAGTAGATACACACTTGACAAAATAAAACCTTCCCTGTTCCCTCTCCCAAGTCCAAGAGTGGCTCTCCCCTGGCTCTCCCCTGCCCACTGAGTGGCCTTAAACAGCAACAAAGAATGTAGCTAACCTCCCTTTCCACAGTGGATGTAGGTAGTACACCACAGGGATCACACCACAAAGATGAGTGGACTAAGGTACAACAAATGACCACAGCAGAGTCACCTACCTGCACCAGAGACAAAATGCTAGCCTACTTGGCGGCAAAGGCTGCTTGCTTAACTCTCTTCTTTTTCTGGGTGTAAGGACGGACTGTGGAACTGGTAGTGGTAGTCTGCTCTATGATCAAGCCAAAAGCTCTCTTTCCAGGGAAAGACAAGCTCAAAAGCTACTTTTTGATACAGAAAAAAAAAACACAGTAAAAAGTACTTTATAAATATGTTTTCAACTAGTTTAACAGCACTTTCAAATTGACAGAAAAAGAGTGCTCTGCTTAAATTTATGTTACAATCTCGAGGCAGTCTGTTAAAAACACAACACTCCTAGCTTTTAAATAATTTTTCTGAAGAAGAAAGTAATAAAACATTAATAAAATTAAGAACTGGAAGGCTACATTTCCCCAAAAGGAACTTATCTACCCAGCAAAGGAAAGCACAAGCCAACCAAAAATCTTCAAAAGCCTCAGAGGTGAATACTCTTTGGTGTCAGGACCTAAACCTGGCTTTTTAGGCCGCTCACCTCAAGCTAACTAATGGTTTGGGCACATGAAAGGTATAGTGAAAGCTCTGGAAGCTGGTAGGTTGTTATACCCTTTGCAAGATCTAACCCATATAGCCAAGGATACTGCAGCAGCGATCAAACATTTATATATCTAGTCCATGATAGGAAACATTGCTGTGATTCCATATCCAAAGCCAAATGCACACTAAGTGTTAGCAATAATTCACAATTAAGTTCACCAACATTCAAATTATTTAGCAATGGATACCGCCTACCTCTTGCTATCAAACTGAAAATAAAAACAGTCCACATACTCAATGGAGAACTAAGAAAGCTTACTTTTACTTAGACCTCCTTTAATTCGGCCAAAGGAAAGAATTTTTTTTCAAAAATCACAGTAACAAGCTGGAAAGTTCTACTACAGGATTATACTGTGGATTATAAAACTTCTAGAAGAAAACCTAAGGACACCTGTCGAGAAGCTGCAGTTGCAAATGGTTTCCAAGATCCTGGATAAACTGTGCTACTGGCCCAAGTACATATTCTGCTATATCAAATTACTATGCTTATTACCATCTGAAAATTAATTTATAATCGCAAAATCCTACATAAATTTGTATACAACTGTGCACACACTATAACAGCACAGTTAAACCTATGCCTGCTGCCTTTGTACTGTTAGAATTAGAAAACATGAATGTTCTAAAGTTGTGTACTCAATGCTTTACAGAAGTACTGTAAACCTTACATGTGTCTGTGACTCCTGTTGGCTTAGGTAATGACTGAAAAAGGGTCTGTGGACCAGTTCACTTACCAAGTAAACAAATGTGCATAAATAAATAAATAAATAAATAAATAAATAAAAACACAAGACTGTGTTTCTAGGATCAAGTATGTTACAGATTAAAACTGTAATATCAAGTCATATAAACAGTCAACAGCCATGCCCACAGGACACACAAATAAGTTCTCCCACACAGTACTTTAATGAACTGCATTGTAATAAGTGAAAATAACTCTACAAATTCTCTCCTTTTATTTTTACATAAGCAGTCTAAGATTGCTGTGTAGTATTTCTGTTTTTGGGTTATCTTGAAGTTTAACAAAATTATTTGAACCCATGGCTCTCCATCAATAACAGCTATAGCAGGTTTTACCTCAAGCTGAAGGACCACTGGACAAGGGGCCTTGATTAAATATCTCATGCACAAAGCAGAACATACGTGCAGAATTGCCCTCCTAATTCTGTGGTGCCAATTCAGTACTGCAGCATAAATCCAAGTGACTCATGTAGGGCTAGGGTACACAGCCCTCCTGATTCTCCGGTATCGGGGATGTGTGCGCTAGCTGCTTTGTCACAGATAGTGCCAATAGTGAAAGGGTGGGCACCAACAGTAAGGAACAAAAAGCAGTGAATCTTGTCCAAAGCTAGGCTATCATGTGCAACATAACTAGGTTAAGTCTGGGGAGGGGAAATAAAGTGTCCTAACAGTAATGTTTGAGAGCTAATGTAGCGGAGAAATGCTAATAGAGACTCCCGAAATGGGAATGACACAAAAGGATCAGTTTTAATCCTTTTCTACCTGCAGGCACAATATTTACCACAACAGAAGCTGCCTTTGTAGCAAGGCAGAACGGGTTTAGGTTACAGTCATTCCCACTATAAATTTCTTAAACATGAGTCAACAAAATAAATTTTAAAGAACTAACCAACCACTGATTTGACCTTTTCATTGGCTCTTGCTCAGTTCATCTGGCTTTCAGTTTGTATGGGATTTCTCCATTCAGAATACTCTTCTTTATTCCCATCTCTTGCTCTCTTCCATCATTTTTCTGGTGGGAAGTTAAAGTGAAAGGTGTCACTTCATACTCTCTTCCTTGGGATAACTGTAATTATCAGCTTCAACTTCAGGAGTCTTCTGCCTTTCATATCTGGTCGTCTCACTAAAAAGGATTATGTGGAACTGTTATGCCCACAGCCAGGGCAGCTCAAGTCATAAACTACACTGTTTTTAATTGTGCAACATGATTGGCTACAAGGATACACTAAGTTAAGCCTGAATGGCTGTATTTTGGTTTGTAACTTTGCAACATGACTAGTTATTGTGTTCTTCCCTTGTATTTATGACTGGTAGAAAATTCATTGTAAAGAACCTATACAGTTGGTTACACTACTACACTAAGTGGAATCTGAGTGGCTGTATTACTATGTTCTAAGCCACTGAATGGCTAACCAATGTGCAGTGTGATTGGTTACAATGTTACATTAAGCCACCTATCATTGGTGGTAATGTTTTATTTTAAGTTTTCTCTGACTGGTCTTATTGTTACAACTAGTGAAATTTGAATGGCCATCAGATGGATAGTAAATATGTAATATGATTGGTTATAGTGCTTTATGTCTCCTATGACTGCTGACACTGTCTTATTTAAATGTTTCACTAAAATGTAATATTAAATCAGTCTGATGAAGCAATGGTTTATGTTGTGAAAGCACTTACCAACTTTTATTATTTTTATATTCTACATGAAATAATTTTTAGCCCTGGAATGTGCGTTGGTCTTGCTCATGTTAAAAAAAAAAATGCAAACTACACTGTGTTTAATACAAGAGCACTTTCAGTCTCAAAGCAGAAGAAACCAACATTTTGCAGAAGACAGGATGACATACAACTGTGGTTAGCTATAGAAACCGGTCTTACAAGTAATGGGAAAACAACTGCAGGAGGATGAGGGGGAACACCCGTATATTCTATCCTTGATACCGGTCATGGCAAAGAGCAGTAAAAGCTAAACTGCTTGTTAAAACAAACTGTGACAGTACTGCCCCTTACACCGGCTGAGTAGCAGCTTATAACATGCACACACTGTTTCAGTAAAGCCAAAGTAAAGCTAAAAGGAATCCTTCTGTACAGACTACGCGCACAGCCAAGGATGCACCACTCTTCAACAGACAGCACAGCCTAAATCAAAGCGGGGATTAATGGTCAAAAATGATGCCCTGCATGGTTCTACAAATACACATCTTAACTAAACATTCTTGAATGGCTACTTTAAAGATGCATTGAAAAACACCACAAAGACATTGTAGCCTGTAGAAGAAACTCTACAGGCTTAATCTGTCTGAAAAAGGCAAAATATCCAGAACTGCTTCTGTGATACTACAATACTATTATAAATGGCCAAGTTACAAAAGAGCTGTTTGCTGAACTAATTCCCCTTTCATTACTACAAAAGGACACTTTCATTCTACACATATTAGTAATTCGGCCTGGGCCCTTTGGCACGTTTAACTCAGTTGAAATAGCAAGTGCTCTTTGTTCGTCAAAACAAGGAACAATATCCAGCTACAGTGTTGGTATGTAGATGAATCTCAATGAAAAACATGGATGCTAATAAGGGAAAATTACGAAAACTACGTAACAGCAGCTAACACTGCGTAAATGTTACGGTTCTGATAAAGGCCAGTAAATCAGGCCCTTTGAAGCAGACCGCTGTGGCATCATCCCCCAGAAATGCCAACCTTCGGAAAGGCTGATCACTCATCTATTAACCCTATACAACCCAAAGCACACATTACAGAGCTAAGTCCACATTCCCAAACAAGAAGGGTGATGTGTAGCTTCCTTACTGTAGTTGAACATATTCAAAATGCTTTGGTTTTCTCAAGTCATTCAAAAGCCATAGGCAAGGGTATATTTTATTGGAAAATATTTTTGATTTAAAAGATAAAAAAGACAATTCATTTGCTGATGCACAAACAAATATCTACTTCCCTTATTCTTATTAGAGCTACAGGTCACAGTATTTTGTTCTCCAGCTTTTTAACTCTACCCATCTATGAAAATAGACATTCTGCTCCTTGGATCAACCGGGTGAATAATCCTGCCAGCCTAAAATGTGACAACACAAACTGCACAGGATAGCATAATCCAGAACAAATGTAAAGGCTTAGTTATGAATTTTGTTTTTCTTAAGATTCTGGTGGCTCCATTTCAAAAGTTGTACTTGCACAAGAACACAAGCAGGTTACAGCTGTTTTACTCAGTAAATTCTGCTGATCATTTGGTGGCAGTTTTGTAATAACTATGATATTATAGCGTTTAACTTATTTTCACATGACATATCGGCCCTACTTAAGGAACACATGCACAGTGTGCATGATGTACATGAAGGTGCATTAGTATGGAAGAGGAGGCAGATGAAGAAGCAGCAAACATAAATGAATTAGAATGCCCTTGAGAAAAAGGCATTGTTAGATGTATTACAGTAACAGGAACTTCCTGTGCATTTCCAAGGGGCTTGTTTAGTATAAGAATGAGAGGGGGAGAGAGCAAGAGAGAGGGATAGAGAGAGAGGGGGGGAGAGGGAGAGAGGGGAGAGGGAGAGAGAGAGGGGGGAGAGTGAGAGTGAGTCAGTGAGTGAGTGAGTGAGTCAGTGAGTGAGTGAGTGAGTGAGTGAGTGAGTCAGTGAGTGAGTGAGTGAGTGAGTGAGTGAGTGAGTCAGTGAGTCAGCGAGTGAGTCAGTGAGTCAGCGAGTGAGTGAGTGAGTCAGCGAGTGAGTGAGTGAGTCAGCGAGTGAGTGAGTCAGCGAGTGAGTGAGTGAGTCAGCGAGTGAGTCAGTGAGTCAGCGAGTGAGTGAGTCAGCGAGTGAGTGAGTGAGTCAGCGAGTGAGTGAGTGAGTCAGCGAGTGAGTGAGTGAGTCAGCGAGTGAATGAGTGAGTCAGCGAGTGAATGAGTGAGTCAGAGTGTGAGCGCGCCAGCGAGTGAGTGTGTGTGGATGTCCAAGATTACTGTGCTAGCAGCAATGGTAATCTCATTTGTAGTTTGTGTTTAATTACAAGTTTATGTAAGGTGACAATCTTTTACACTACGCTCTGTATTTACAAGCACTGACATCACAGTTAATTTTCCAATTGCTGGGGCTCGACTAAAAATTTCTCTTAGATAATTCTGAGAGGAGCATGTCAGGTCATTTTAGGTAGTTTTGGAGAATGTGAAAAGATCAAAAGTATGTTCAATGAAACTATTTTCACAATGAGTGGAGTTTCTCTCTCTCTCTCTCCACTGTTGTGCAACCAAAGTCTCGGTATGCATAAGTTCAGGTAGTGCGGGGGATGTCCCCCCACATAGGGGTTTCAAGTGGGCTTGCACCCTTGCAAAAAAAAAAAAAAAAAAAATGTTTCCATGGATGTTAACTAAAGGTAGATTCAGTTAATATTTTAACTTTTTTTAATATTTGCTAAAATTACAGTCAGTGAGTCAAGAGTCAACATAAATCCAGTTTTGACTCGGTACTGACATTTGGTACCATGGTACCACACACTGGTGCAAGATTAGTGGTACTTTGTATCTGGAACTGAAATCTAATAGTCACGTGCCTTGCTGTCAAGACGTGAAAATGTGAAACTGAAATGCAACTGCAAAACACATCTACATGGATTGACAAGCACACACACACACACACACACACACACACACACACACACACACACACACACACTCCAAAATGCACATGTTTTGTAACAGCAACCAGCAGTTCGAACATTATAAAACAACTCCGTCAACTCGGATTAAGTTATATATGAAAGGTTAGATTAACAAACTTAAACATTTCTGTACTTACTGAACACTGCAACGTGCATCAAATTTCTGTACCACTCTAGATTTTTCCTGGTGAATTATATTCGTAGCTAATGTATGGAGTTGTTTTATTAAGTACCCCACACTACTAGTCACGGTCATTACTGTTCTCTTTGTAATGCACTTTGCTTCCTTGTTTGTGAAATGATGACAAGGATGTTTACTGGCAATGACCCCCCCCAATCAGAAGTGAGATCCTTTCTGTATTTCACAGGTAATACAAGTCTATACATTTCTACAATATTCTACATTCTAATACTTTACCAATTCAAAAAGACAGGTGAATTCTCCACTCTAATATTCAT
>NC_056737.1:836808591-836927728 GCF_019279795.1 Protopterus annectens
GTAATGTCAGGCTGCACAGTAAGGGGTACCAGTGCTGTCTGGGCCAATCTGGAGCAATGAGGATGGCCTTTGGTCTTTCCTCCCTTATCTTGATCAGTACCTTGGGAATAAGAAGCAGAGGAGGGAATGCATACACAAAGAGGGAGTTCCATGCTAGGTGGCGATACACCCTAGTACAGAATTTTTCCAGCTGGTGGTTGAGGTGCGAAGCAAACAGATCCACCTCCGGAGTTCCCCACTCCTGAACGACTTGCAAAAAGAGTTTTCTGTGGACCTGCCATTCGTGGGTGTCCAGTAGGTTTCTGCTTAAGTGGTCTGCCAGGGTGTTGTTGATCCCTGGTAGGCATCGGGCAATTTGGCTGACAGCCGCCTCCATGGGTTTACCCCTGAGGTTCATGGCTAACCTGCGCGAAGGGTAAGATTGGGTCAATCCCTATTTGTTGTTATACCACATTACTGTGGTGTTGTCTGTTTTGATAAGGAGAACACCTGGCCTGGGGTGGAGTTTGAAGGATGTCAGAGCCTATTGTACTGCCATCATTTCCTTCTGACTGATGTGTAAGGGAAGGTGCTGGGCATCCCAAAGACCTTGGGTGCACCTGCATGTTAGGTGAGCATCCAAAGCAATATCGGAGACGTCAGTGGTGATGGTCTAGCCAGTAGGTCGGAGGATGAAGGGAAGACCCTCGTTCTTGGCACAGGTCCTTGCCCACCAGAGAAACTCGGCCTTTATACAGGGGATTAGAGGGAGAGAGGTCTCTAGAGGCTGAGCGCACTGACACCAAAGGTTCTTTAGATACCACTGAAGTTTCCTCATGTGAAACCTGGCCAGAGGAATTAGAAGAATGCAAGATGCCATGTACCCCAAGGCTTGCAGGAACTTCCTTACAGTGAGGTGACTTCTGGAAGCCAGCTGGGTAAAGTAGAGAGGCAGGAAGCTCTGCTTTTATGGGGATAGGAAGGCTATTTGGGATGCTGTGTCCAGCAATACTCCCAAGAAAATGATCTTCCTGGAGGGTGTTTGCTTTGATTTCTTCTCGTTGATGGTGAACCCTAGGGAAGTTAGGAGGGTTTTGACAAAGAGAAGGTCCTGGAGCAGCTTTTCTTTGTACTCCGCCTGAATGAGGCAGTCATCCAGATAAGGGTAAATGTGTATATTTCTCTGTCTGCAAAATGTTATGGCCAGGGCTAAGCATTTGGTGAATACTCTGGGTGCAGTAGATAAGCCAAAGGGCAACGCAGAGAACTGCAACTGTTGTGATCCTGCTCTGAAGCACAGGAATTTCCTGCACGATTCCCTAATGGGGATGTGGAGGTAGGCATCTTTTAGGTCTAGGGTCACTAGCCAGGCATTTTTTTGTCAGCATAGGCAGCAGCTGCAGCAAAGTTAGCATTATGAATTTGGGGACCACCAGGGAGGTATTCAGAATGGACAGATCCAGGATGGGCTGCCAAGTGCCCTCTTTTTTGGGAACAAGGAATAATCCGGAATAAAAGCCTTTGTCTGTTTATCTGAGGGGACAGGCTCTACTGCCCCCTAGGATATGAGAGTTTGCACCCGTTTCAATGCCTCTGCCCACTGATTTGCCGCAGAAATCTTCTTACTCTCTGAGCCTTTGGCTGTCTCTGCCTCGGTTGGGTCCGGAGCTGCGACGCAGGTACCAGCGTCTGAAGAGGCCTCTCACACTACCGAATCTAGACAAAAACAGACTTCTTTTCATCCGACTACCGTTTCTCTCAGACCGACAGATACTCTTAGGCCTAGAAGCCAGGCCACTCCTAGAAAATCTGCCTCTAGCCACCATCTTGCTCCTGCTCCACCACCCCAAGCACAAATGCTTAAAAATGGCGGAGGATCTCATTTCCGTTATCAGGGGTAGTCAGGCTATAGCTTCTAAAAGGAAGACACCCTTCCCCAGAAATTGACAGAACAGGGTTCTGAGGAGTCTGACTATTCAGATTTTGAAGAGGAACAATGACCCCTGACTGCTTATGAGGATTCAAATGCAGAGGAATCCATTCCTTCTGCCTCCCCACCAGAACACCTTTCCTTTGGGGAAACCCTTCACACCCTCAGGGAACATTTCCAATGGGAATCTCAAGATTTCCCCCAGTCTAAGAAAAGACAGAGAGTTTCTGGACCTGCCCCAGCACAGACTCCTGACCATCCCTCCTATTTTAGAAGTGGTGGATGATGTTTTCCATGAATCCAGCTTAGCCCCTGACGCCATCTCACCTGCTCCCAGTAAACCTGACAGGTGTTAGAGTATCGGATTCTCACAAATACCTGTACAGAAATCCTGCTGCAGATCCGGAGGTCATTACACAGGGACCTAAAGGAGCTAAGACTAGTTCTGCCAAGAATCCTGTTCCTTCTGACAAGGATTCCAGAACTCTGGACAGATGGGGTAAAAAAGTATGCACCTCTGCATCCTTAGCTATCAGAGCACTTAACTGTCAGTTCCATATGTTAAAATATCAACAGCACACTTTGGAACTATTAAAATAAAAGATTTCAACCTTTCCTAACTGTGCTAATTCGAAAGAGTTAGCAGATTTACTGCACTTTACTTGTCAAGTGGCCAAACACTCATTACACTGTGGATATGACGCCCTAGAAGCCTCAAGCAGGGTAGCAGTGTCAGGGTCTGTCATTAGGAGACATGCATGGTTGATGGAACAACCTCTCCCCGATCATGTCAAGTCTAAACTAATTGATGCACCACTGGATAAGGACCGCTTGTTTGGAGTAAAAGCAGAAGAGGTTCTTAAAAAGATGGAAGACAAAGCAAAATCTATGCAAACAGTAAAAGATTTCTTTCAGGTTCAACCTTCCAGGTTCAGCAGAAACTTTCCTTCTAAGCATTGGTCCTTCCCTGCATCTTGCAGACAGGGCCAAGTTAAGGCCCCACAGGGACAGATCATCCAGGTCCTATCCCAGGGGCAACAGAGAACAAAACAGTGGACCACTTCCACCCCAAAGGCAGGGAGTTCTAAGCCATCCTTCTATGGCAAAAACTCTCAATGACTCCCTCTCTCCCCTCTGCCCACCTTTCACTCATCAAATGCAGACTCTGAAGATGAGGATGCAGAATTTTCCCTCTCCTGTACCAAGAGAGCTGGTATCAGCGGAAGATGCCAAGGCTGAGACTGGGAGAGACAGCAAAGTAGTGGATACCAATGCTGCCTGGGCCAGTCTGGAGCTATGATGATAGCCCTTGGTTTTTTGTCCCTTATCTTGAACAGCACTCTGGGAAGAAGAGGCAGAGGAGGGAATGCATAGATCGAGAGCCGTGTCCAGGGGAAGGACAGAGCATCCATTTTCCAAGCCTTGTCATGAGGATTCCTGGTGCAAAAGGTTGAAAGAAGGTAGTTGGTCAGAGATGAGAAGAAATCCACCTGGGGAGTGCCCAAACGCTGAATGATGCAATAGAAGATGGTCTTGTTTAGTTGCCACTTGTGAGAATCCAGGACCTGCCTGCTCAACTGGTCTGCTAAGGTGTTGAACCTTCCTGGAAGAAACTGAGCTATCGGATGAATGCCCATGGAAGCTGCTATGGACCATAGTATCATGCTTTGTCTGCACAGGGGGTAAGAGTCCCCTCCATGCTTGTTGACATACCACATGATGGTGGTGTTGTCTGTCCTGACTAGAAGAGTACCAGGAGACAGTAGATGTTTGAAAGCCATCAAGGCCTGCTAGACTGCCATCAATTCCTTCTGATTTATGTGCAAATGAACCTGTTGATAGTACCAAGTCTCCTAAATGCATCTGCCCTCCAGATGTGCTCCCCAAGCATAATCAGAGGCATCTGTAGTGAGAGTACATCTGGCAGGAGGTGGACAGAAAAGCAGGCCTTTGTTCTGCGCACAGGCCGTCGCCAACCAAAGGAACTCGGTCTGCAGGCAGGGAATGGGAGGAAGAATCAAGTATAAAAACTGTGTGTTGACACCAAAGGTTTTTGAGGTACCATTGTATTTTCCTCATATGCAGTCTGGCATATGGAATCATCAGAATACATGAAGCCATGAATCCCATGGCTTGCAGGAAGTGCCTTGCAGAGAGCTGGGTCATGCTTGCCAAATTCTTGAAGTAATTTGAAAGATCCATTTGTTTCTCTTGAGGGAGAAATACCATCTGGGCAGCTGTGTTCAGACTTGCTCCTAGGAATACAATCTCCCTGGTGGGCACCAATTTTGACTTCTTTTCATTGATAGTGTAGTCCAAAGAGTTGAGAAGGTTCTTTACAAAGACCAAATCCTTTAGAAGTTGCTCTGGAGAGTTTGCCTGAATAAGACAATCGTCCAAGTAAGGGTAAATTTGAATGTTTCTTTGCCTGCAAAAAGCAATGACTGGAGCTAGGCATTGATAAGCCACAAGCCAGTGCAGAGAATTGGAAGTGCCTCTTCCCCGCCCTGAAGCGAAGGAACTGCCTGCAGCTATCCCTTATTGAGATGAGCAGATAAGCTTCTTTGAGATCCAAAGTTACCAGCCAGGAATCCTTGGCCAGCATTAGCAGCAACTTCTGAAGAATGAGCATGTTGAACTTGGGAATCACCAGAAAAGTGTTTAGAATGGACAAATCCAGAATAGGGCATCAGGTGCCCCATTTTTGGGAACCAGGAAAAGTCTCGAGTAGAAACCCTGGCCTATCTGTAGTGCAGGAACTGGCTCTATTGCTCCCAGGTTTACCAAAGAAGAAACTTGTTTTTCTGCTTCTGCCCTTTGAAGTGGGTGAATATCTGGGTATCCTCGGAGGACAGGGAGAACTTGTAGCCTTGGGATACTATTTTGAGCACCCACTTGTCGTCTGTGATGGTGTGCCAGACATCTGGAAAAATGGCTAACCTTCCCACCAAAGGAAACCCTGGGCCTGCAGAGGCAGGAAGGGAAAGGCAGAAGTATTGGGAATGCTTGCTTTGGGAAGTTTGCTTACAACTCTCCGATTCTGAAAAGGAAGCCTGCCAGTGCTTAGCATTTTGAGGGGTGGAAGCCTGTCCCCTAGAAGACCTGTAACCCCTGGGCCTAGTGCGACCCTGTTTACCTGGGTCAGGAAAAGTCCAATTCTTAGAAGGGTAATGTCTACTAAAATGAGGAGGCTGAACTTGCAGAAAGTCCTTAACAGTTTGCATAGATTTGGCCTTATCCTCCAACTTTTTCAACACCTCTTCTGCTTTGCTACCAAAAAGATTGTCCTTGTGCAAAGGTACATCCAGTAATTTAGATTTGACAGGTTCAGAAAGGGGCTGTTCCCTGAGCCAAGCATGTCTTCTAATAAAAGAACCAGTGGCAGTTGCCCTGCAAGAAGCCTCCAAAGTGTTGAAACCGCAATGTAGAGAATGTTTAGTGACAAGAGTGGCAGAATTCAATAAATCTTGCATGTCTTTACTCTCCATCAGGGGAAGGAACACCAGCAATTTTAGCCTTAATGGCCTCCAAAGTATGCTGCTGATACTTAAGCATATGAAAAAGACAATTAACAGACCTAATCCCCAAGGTGGAAGAAGTATAAACCTTTTTACCCCATCTACCAAAGGCCCTAGATTCCCTGTCAGAAGGAAAAAGAAGTTATGCACTCACCATAATGTTCCATCTTGGTAGTCCATCTCACCCTTCATTTTTATGTATGGGTTTGGAGCCAATCCTCGGCTCCGACTTGGCCGATTTATAAGCTCAAAGCTTCTGGTTGGCTCATGGCTAAGCAGGTATCCCATAGTGCACCAGTACAAACCCCAGATCTTGTTTGCTGCTCAGTAGAAGAAATAACCATAACAGACAAACCAATAAGAAAGGGTCTCCAACCAAAGATAAGCAAATTATTAATATCTCCAGATTCTTCCAGGATGGGGGCAGGAGGGCGGGTTGGTAAAAATGAAGGGTGAGATGAACTATCAACATGGAACATTACGGTGAGTGCATAACTTCTTTATGTTGTGTAGTCCAATCTCACCTTCATTTTTACGTATGGGACAGTGTCCCTAGCGCCTTATTCTTGGGTGGCTCACTGGAAAATACTCCTGAGCACCATGGAGCCAAAGGATGCTCTACGCCTGGAAGCTAAATCCAATTTGTAATGTGTAATAAAAGCGTGAGGGGTAGCCCACGTAGCTGCTGCACAATTATCAAGTGGGACCCTGGCTTGAAAGGCTGCAGAGGTAGACAGAGACCTGGTAGAATGAGCCTTGATCTTTAGGGGTAAAGGTCTGCCCTCCAAACTGTAGACAAAGGCTATGCAACTGGAAATCCAATTAGATAGTGTCACTTTAGAAACTGGTAAGCCCAATCTGGATTCAGAAAAGGAAATGAATAGTTGATCTGATTTCCTAAACTCCTTGGTCCGATGCAAATGAAAACGTAGTTGTCTATGAACGTCTAGCTGATCAAACCAGTATTCAGCTGCATTACAGTGATTAGGGAAGAAAACTGGGAGTTCTATGAATTGATTTAAGATGGCGTGGGAACAAACTTTGGGGACAAAGGAGGGGTTAGTACGCAGTGACACCCTGTCTTTATTAATGATCAAATAAGGTGGCTTAACAGACAAGCCTTTTAACTCCGATACCTGCCTGGCTGATGTTATAGCCACCAAAAACAAAGTCTTCCTAGACAAAAATTTCAATGAAGATGAGTGAGAAAGTTCTAACGGGGAAGATGTCAGTTTGGACAATACAAAATTTAAATCTCAAGAAGCCACAGGTTCTTGGTGGCCTCAGAGTGGCTCCTTTCAAAAACGTCTTGCATAGCTTATGAGACATTAAATTGGTATCTGGAAACCCTAAATGGAAATGAGAAATAGCCGCCAATTGAACTTAGATAGTGGCAGCGGCAGATCCTTGCTGAAAAAGCTCGGAGAGAAATTCCAAAATCACAGGGATAGAAGCAGTGTAGGGATCTACATTCATTTTCTGTGCCCAAATAGAAAATCTTTTCCATTTACTGCCATATAGTCTCCTAGCTGAAGGTTTATGGGAGGACATAAGAATATGTGACACTGACGCAGATACATCGTGAAGCCTGACTAGGGATGGAATTAAAAGCAGCCGCGCTGTCAATTTGAGGGTGTGGATTGAGGGATGTAGCAAACCTGACGTGAGTCAACAGATCTGGAGCTGGGTCCAGAATCCAAGGATCGTCCAGGAGAAGAGGCTCGAGGAAGGCGAACCAAACCTGACGAGGCCAGTAAGGAGCAATGAGGATTAACTTGTATCCCAGCCGTCTGGCTTTCTGAATCACTTTGGAAATGAGAGTAAGTGGAGGAAAAGCATACAGAAGACCCAGGGGTCAATCGTGAGCTAGAGCATCTCTGGGTGTCTCCCCCGGAGGGGGAATGAGGGAAAAATAGCTGCTGCATTTGGCATTGACTGGACTGGCAAAAAAGGTCATAAGGCTGGCTCCATTTGCAGAAAATCTGTTCCGCTGTTTCGTGTTTCAGAGACCACTCGTGAGGCAGTAGGATCACCCGGTTGAGCTTGTCGGCCATCACGTTGGTCGCCCCTGGTATGTGCATTGCAACCAGAAAGCACTGGGAAGAAATTGCCCATTCCCAAACTCGCATGGCCTCTCGACAGAGTGGGTAAGATCTGGTACTGCCCTGTTTGTTGATATACCAAACTACCGACATGTTGTCGGGTTGTATCACAATAGTCCCTAGAGGAAGAAGGTCTTGAAGTGCTTGCAATGCCAGCAGCACCACCCTCATCTCCAGAACATTGATATGCAGGTAAGCCTCATGTTCTTGCCATGTGCCTTGGACAGTCCTGCAAGATAATGCCCCCCCCCACCTGATCTGGGAGGCATCCATGTTCACAGTGGCAATGGGTTGGGTAGGAACAAAGGGGGCACCCGTCAACTGATTGGGTGCGATCCACCAAAGGAGGTCCTCCTTGCATGATTCCGTCAGAATAGGGCGATTCAGCGGAAGATATTGCAAGGACCATTGGGAATACAGAGGCCATTGGAGAATTCTCATGTGCAACCTGGGTAATGGTACTAATAGGATGGTGGATGCCAGAGTTGAAGAACCCACTTTGCTTTGACCTACCGCAACGGGAGAAAACATTGAATTTGAAAGATTAAATTTTGTGCCCTTTTGGCAGGGAGACGAGCTGCCATGTTCACGGTCTACCTGTGCGCCTATAAAAAAATCACACATTGAGAGGGCAATAATGCAGATTTTTCCCAATTTATGGAGATTCCTAATTGAGCACAAAGTTGAACAGTGATGTCCCTGTTTGGAGAAGTAGATGCCTGGTGGGGGCAGTCAGGAGCCAGTCGTCCAAATACGGAAACACCTGGAATCCCTGACGTCTCAGTTGAGCTGTCACTACTGCCATGTATTTGGTGAACACCCTGGGGGCTGTGGTGAGATCAAAGGGCAGAGCACGAAACTGAAAGTGACTGGCTCCCAGCCGGAAGCGTAGATGGCTCCTGGACGCCTTGTCGATTTTTATATGGTAGAAGGCATCTTGGAGATCTATTGAGCACATCCAATAGTTTTTCCCTAACAAAGGGAGTATTGACTGCAGTGTTACCATCCGAAACCTGTCCTTCCTCATGGATTCATTTAATCTGCTGAGGTCCAGTATTGGCCTCCAGTCTCCTGTTAGTTTTGGGACTAAAATAAAACCTGGAGTAATTTTAGGATCCTATCTGGTCTGCTGGGATGGACTGGATGACTCTTTTTAAGAGCAACTTGTTGATCTCCACAGTTGCCTGATGTGATTGGGTGGTAAATCTGGGATCTTCTTGGGAACAAACGGTGGAAGGGAAAAGGGTATGATATAGCCCTCTGGTAACAACTCTTTGTACCCACTTGTCTTGGGTAATACTTGGCCAGGCTTATGGATACAAAGAAATGTAACACCCGACCTGCCCCAGAGAAACACAGTTGGGCCCCATATCAGGAGTGCTGATAAGGCCATCCCCGAAAGGAATCACAAACTTGTGGGTATTGCACTGCCCCTGCATCTAGGGCGACATCTCCCATTTCCTCCTCCTCCTCTGCCTCTGAAGGAGGATTCACCCTGTGTGTCCAGAAAGACACTCTGTGACTTTCTGAATCACATTTTACTGCCCCTTTGACTTTGGGGTATGGTTGAGAGGGAACAGTAAAACGTACTCCCATGGCAGAGAGAGCATCTTTCCTTCTTGCTCACACAGAGTGTGTCCTTCATCTTAGATCCAAACAATGAGGAACCATCAAATGGGGGTTGGTGAAAGTGGACTTGAACGGTTCCGCAAAATTACACAAGCGCATCCAGGAGTGACGCCCTAGGGCAACTCCTGAACCCGTTGCTCTACTCGCTCCATCAGCCGCATAAGAAATAAGCAGCACTGAAGAGTTAACTATAGAATTTGAGGTGGACAACTGAGCAGAAATCTTGTCAGGGACTCCATCAGTACATGTACCCTGTACAGAATCTCCTAACTCCTTGAGGAGATCCCTCTGCAATCTCGTGAAGTGAGTGAGAGTTCAACGATCGAAGAGTAAAAGCCGCTGAACTGAAGACACACTTCCCATACCTGTCCATCTGTCGAGACTCCTTATTCGGCGGATGGACAGAAGTCGTCTCAGCAAGCTCTTTCTTAGTGGCCACCGTTACCACCATGGCATCTACGGGGACACCTTTGGACAAAAATTCTTTATCTGGAGGGGCAGAAAGAAACTTGTTGGGTCTCCAAGGGGCTGGCTTCACAGCATCAGGAGTATCCCACACCTTTCGACTAACTAAATCCATCAGTTCGTCAAAAGGTGGAGACACCCAAGAGGCAGAAGGTTGAGACCCGAAAGCCTTCAGGTACACAGACTCCTCATCAGAAGGGTTGACAGTGGGCCAGCCGCACCTCTGCTTAAGATCTGCAGGATGTCCACGAAGGAGACATGATCAGAGGACGACTTGGGGGACCCTTCCGATTCCTCTAGGTCAGAGTCAGATGTCAAAGACTCATCCTGGGAGTCAACATGCTTCTTCTTGCATGTCTTCCTCCTGGGGGGCTCCTCAGAAGGGTATTCCGGGGAGGTCATGGAAGAGTGGGGGCCACCAGGCTGAGGGTCTCTGTTGTCTCCGAAGAGAGAAGGGGCTGAGACAGAAGTGGGTGCTCTGGGGGGGGGGGGGGGAGTGCTGGTACCCTTGGTGGCAACTGGTGATTTGGACAGCATGCTCATCATTTCGAATGCCGACCTCTCCGGCTCAGAGGACCTCCCCCGCTCCGAAGAGACCCAGGATGCCATCGGCGCCAGAGCTATCGGCTTCAAGATAGACGCAGGGTTCAAACTCACCCTAGCCGAAGCGCTGAGAAGGATACTCCGAACTGAAGACCAATTCCAACGTTCCCTGTCGGCACTGACTGGAGAGCTTCGGCCCTTGGACATAAAAGACGACACCGAAAGTGTCAGAGCAGAACTCTGCTCCGAAGCAACCGTACGTGGAGCTGGAGCCGAGGGTTCCACCAATGGCACCAAGCCCTCCAACTCCGACAGACCAGCTTGGCTCAGAGGAGGAATAACAATCGAGGATATAACAGGTTCCATAGGCTCCAGAACAGACTGGGTCAGAGCCGACAACAATTTAGATAGAGCAGATGACTTCAGCAGTCTCAGCAGCACCCTCTCCACATCTTCCGAAAGGCTCCTGGAAGACCTGTAGGACATAGTCGGGGATCTTGATGTTGGAGGAATAGCAGGTTCCACAAATTCAGTGGTCGGCTCCGACAAACTAGGAACCGACCTTGTCACCACAATGCTCTCAGTCCGCTCCAAGAGCAGTGGAGCCGATGAGGCCAATTGTGCCACTTTAGGAGGTGGCTCCACAACACCAGCCAGTGCCGGAGAAGGTCTTTTCGAAGACTTAGACTTAGCAGATTTAGTGGACTTAGAAGAAGAGGAAGAGCTAGACTAGGCTTCCTCAAAGGCAGGCTTTAAAAGACCCTTTAGAATTAGCTTGTTCCTCCTCTCCTGTAACACTCTAGGGGAGAAGGCATAACAAAACAAGCAAGTCTCTTGCAAAAGGATGGCCCCTAAGCAATAGACACAGACTATGACCATTCGTCAATGACATTTTCTGGGAGCACTTCATGCATTTTTTGAAGCCCGAAGGCTTATGCTCCTTAACCTCTTTAGACATAACACACAGACGAAAGAGAAGAGAAGTAAAAGGGCGGACTAGGTCCTCTAACTTAAACGGGCCTAGCCCTGAAGGAGGAAGAAACAGCACGAGGACTAGGTCCTCTAACTAAAAAGGCCTAGTCCAGAAAAGAAAGGGACAGCTAGGTCTTCTAACTTAAACAGACCAGCAAAAACTCACACACACAGGAAAACCTTATTCTGCCAAGGATTAACAGAGGAAACTGAAACTGGAGTTTCGAACAACGAACTCCACCACTGTAAAAAAAAAAAAAAAAAAAATTAAAAAAAAAAAGTCAAACACCAGCAAATAACTGCCAAAACCAAACTGCTCTACGAAACCATAGACTAGAACAAATGCTAGCGTTTATCAAACTATCAGCACTAACAATAAATCTATAACTGGTACACAGGATACCACAAAGCACACTAACAGGGCCAAGGCCAACGCTTGCAGCAAGGGGTGCAAAGGAGTTAATTACTTAAGAATTAGCAACCCTACACTAACAAATACTAATGCAAATACTATTATACTACACTAATTATAACCTTGAACAAGATTTTAAGCAATATATAAGCAAAAAAAGTTAACACTTAGCCAGAGCCAAGAGAAGCGCAACTGAACTCGTCAACGCGGCAAACGAGATCTGGGGTTTGTACTGGTGCACTATGGGATACCTGCTTAGCCATGAATCAACCAGAAGTCTTCAAGCTTATAAATCGGCAGAGTCGAGCCGAAGATTGGCTCCGAACCCACAAGTAAAAATGAAGGTGAGATTGGACTACACAACATCAGGATTTTTAGCAACTGTGGCTTTAACACATTTAGGACCCTGAGAAATGATCTCTGGATCAGCAGTAGGATTCTTGAAAAGGAACTTATGAGAATCAGGAACTCTATAATACCTGTCAGGCTTTCTGGGAGGAGGAGAAACAGAATTAGGAGTCAAATAATTCTCCATAAAAACATCAACAACTTCCAAAACCGGTGGGATAGCCAAAGGCTTATGCTGTGGCAAATCCAAGAATTCCCTAATCTGTTTCTTAGACTGAGGGTAGTCCTGACATTCCCATTTGAAATGCTCCCTAAGAATATTCAGAGCATCTCCAAAAGAAAAATCTTTTGGAGGGGAGGCAGAAGGGGTGGAGTCTTCCGCATCAGAATCCTCAAAACTAGAAAAAAGTTGAGAGTTTTCCTCTTCATCAGCAGAGGTGCTGAAAACCTCAGAGTCTTAGGCAGACAAAACTTCTGGGGACAATTCCCTAGCCCTCTTAGAAGGTGGCTGAGAGCCCCTGATAAGGGTCATGAGATCACTAGACATTTTAATCATCTGTGACTGAGGCATTTGAGGGGAGACCAGCACCTGCTTTGGAGTAGATTTTCGGTTGGAAGGCCTGCTAGAAAGAAAGTGGGACTCAGGAGGCCTAGCCACTGCAGTAGTCTGAACCAAGGTCGTCGGTCTGGATCTGGTCTCCGGGCAGTGAAAAGAGGCCTCAGAAGCCGGCGCCTGCTTAGCGTCTCCAGATCCATCAGAGGCGGCGACTGGCAGTGGGTCAGAAGACGAAGTGGAAGTCTGCAGTATGGAGGACTCAGAAAAGGTCTCCGCAGACGCCTGCTGCTGTACATCCACGGACTGCAGGGGCAATGAAAGCTCCTCACTGACTACCACTGGGCCGACAACCAACTTAACAGGGACGTCATCTGCTAATTTGACCCCAAGCCTGTCGCGGTCCTTATCCTTGCGCTTCTTAGGAACATCTGAAGTCGGGAGACCAGAAGATGCCATACCGACGAACTTGGGCCCAACCTCCAAAATACTTGAACAAGATCCTAGCTCTACTGCATATGGTACGCGGGTTGAAAGAAGCACAGAGAACACAATTAGAGATGTCGTGCTCAAGGCCCAAACAAGTGATACAATAGGAGTGAAAAATCACAGTGTAGAATCTGTTTTCCACAGGCAAGACAGTTATTAACTTTCTCTGACATTCGTTAAAGCAAGAAAAGAGGGTCCAAAACAGGGTACTTATCTGAGGATGTCTTCAACTAAGCAGTCAGAATACAGAAAGAAGGTACTCGGCCGACCGGTACTAATGCAAAATGCTTCTGCTTCAGGCTCTGTTGCAAGAAAGATTGAGGAAATGGCGTCAGCTGCCTTCCTTTGTACCTGACGTCAGGCTTAAACCAAAGGCAGCCAACTTCATATACCAAGGACTTTGATATTCTGACCAACTGTGGGCTACCGGGAGCCAGATAACCCATTTTGTAAGGGCTGCAACAGTGAAACACGATGATCATCATCTACTTACACGCCATCAAGGGCACATGACAAATGGGGGTAAAAACCCACCACTGAATGCCAAGGTCACTGTTAAACTGTCTGCTCTGGATAAAAACAGGTGTGACAGTTTTATTTCAGCATCTAAATATGTGTTATCAGCAGCAAACTGACACAGCTATGAGTGAGGTTTTTAACTTTGCTGTTCATGGGTAAGGGAATGTATGCCTTAAGTATGATGATGGACACAGACTGCTGTTGTTATGGTAAAGTGAAAAATGTCTTGATCAAAAGGTTTAATCCTACTCCTGAAGCAAGTGCACAGGAGAGCATGAGAAGACAATGTCAGGGACTTTAGCTACAAAAATAGACACTTACTTAAACAGGCCTCCATCACAAATCCCCTTTCCTTACCTTCTGGTATTTTTCCACCCATTTTAAACATATCACTATCACCACACTCTTAAAGGTCTCCTGCCATACGACAGGCAAGGAAGTTTGGTTACGAGCAGAAATTAGCTATGGGTCCAAACATCCCTGAAAAGCTAGGATACAAGCAGCTCAGACTAGACTAGTGGGACTAATACAGTCAATAGACAGACAGGGAGGTAGATAAACACGACAAACTCTTCAAACACATCAACAAATATGTATGTGACATTAAACATGGCTTCTGAAATTATTTTAATACAATTACTGCTCTGTCAATGGCCACCACAGCCAGGGATATTATCAGGCCCCATGGAAGCTGTATTCTTGGTCTTGGACAATGCAGTTTCAACCTGTGCTGCAGTAATGCTGGGTGCCTGGCATTCTTCCGGTATTGTGATTGGTCCTTTGGGAGGGGGAGGGGGTAAAGTTGGCACCGAATCTGTCAGCCAGTATGTTGACAATATCTGTTGGCTCAGTATAGGAAGTACCATTGTGCAGTAACTCAGAGCAAATCTGGGTATTACTGTGGAGATTCTTGATATAACTATAGAAGGCTTTGTGGTTGTTTTTAGTGTCTGTCACCAATTCTGCCTTCACAGGTAGCTTTAGAGGATTTGATGAGGGATCTCAACTTTTTGTTGAGGCTAATAGGGACCACCAGATCGGCTTCCTTTTTTGGAGGAGATCATCTTGGTTCTGTTGCGTATGGCTAGTTTCATGCATTTATGTACGTGCTCGTACAGTGTATTGGTGTACGATTTGGCAGTCCTGCAAGTATTTTCCATTGACATGGGTGCCGTGAAGTTAGCCACCTCTGTTTTTAGGACCCAAAGTCAGCTTTGGAGAAGTTTTTCATGGTGGTTATCTTTGCAGGGGATGTGGGTAAGATGTGGATTTCCATGTTAATTAGTTTGTGGTCAGATCTAACCAAGGAGGAATTCACTACTGGTGTAGAGCAACGATCGCCCATGTTAGTAATAACCAGGTCAAGGAGGTTGCTTCCTCTAGTGCGGGTAAGAATGAGCGGGTTCAAGGCATTGGAACTGATGTATTCCATGAAGCATTGGGCCAGTGTATTTGTGCATGAATTGTTTTCCCAGCTGATGGAGGGGTAGTTGAAGTTGTCTAGTATGTGTGTGTTGGGTTGGACCCTAATAGATTCCAGGGTGCTTAGGAATGTGGAGCGAGTCTTGGAACATGGTTGAGGACCTATAGCAGGCTACAACCTGAATAGCCATCTTACCCAGTGTTAGTTGTACCTGAAGTATCTCAGATGCGTTATGCTGGACTCCTAGTCTGGAGGTGTGCATTTCCTTTATGAATATGGAGACACTACCACCTTTGGAGCTTCGGCCTATGTTCTGGGACTGAAAGGTGTGAAATGAATTATAGCCTGGTAGTGCAGGGGTGCTTTCTGCCACTTTGCACCAGGTATCCATTACAGCACAAATGTCGATGTTCTCTATTTTGAGGAGTGCTTCGAGCGAGTGCATCTTGAGATTTAGACTTCTAGCATTGAGCAGCATGACCCTCAGACTGCATTTACTTGTAGCTGTTACAGTGGTAATTTTGTCTTTGGAACACTGTCTCAAAAAGACACTACAGGGGTGGCAAGAGCCTTAGCCAGTACCCAGAAATCCAGGGGTGACAGATGCAGGCCATCCCTGGCAAAGCATCGAGGTCTGTCAATCATGTCATCCCAAGCAGACAGATATTGGATCCCCTTAGAATGACACCAGAAACTTAGCCAATTGTTGAAGTCAATCATTTTCTGCTTGCACTGCAGTATCATTCTGAGTGATGGTAGGATGCTGCTCAGGGCTAGGGTCATACCTGCCTGGGCCACATAATCAGAGAGCTCCACCGTGTCTCTTTTCATGTAGTCCAGGGAGGTGTATCTCGGGCATTCACACCCACATGGACAGAGATATACTTGTACTTGTAGAGTGATCTGAGTGCGTGCGTTATTTGGCAGATTCTGGCACCTGATAGACAGCCGACTGTTACCTTCTTCTTGTTCAGACTAGTGAGTGGGACATCTGTGTGCCTCACTATTGAGTCACTTACAATTAATGTACTGGGCAAGTTGTTTTGCCTTAGGGACTTAGGTTGAGGGGCCCACTGTGTAGGTGAGCTGTGTGCCTTGTGGTTTGTGCTGTGTTGTGGTGGTAGAGTGAGTTTCTGCCTTGGAGGTCTCTGCTGTTTGGATAGATTTTTATTGAGAAACTTCACGAAGGTGGGTGTGTGGTTTGTGTTTTTGTGAGTGCTGTGATGGTGGGTGTTCTGGAGGGCTTTGCGTTCCATGTGGTGTAGTGCAGGTGTTGACCTTCTCTTGACCAGCTTTTCCAGTCTTGGCTGGAGAGTGCATGGCTTCCAATTTGGAGAGATAAGTGCACCTCTCACAAGTCTGAGTGTTGGGAGGCAACAAGAGAGGATTGTCTGTGTATACACTGCCTCAGAATGTCCAAGTTCACTAGGTAAATAGGAGAAAGCACAGGGAACTGTCCTTTAGACATGCTAGGAGGGATGGTCATCATTACTAAGTACTGGAGCTCTTTCCTTATAGGACATCTAGTGCTGATAGCACTTGTGTGCTACAATAATTCCTACAAAAAAAGTCTGATGACACGCTAAGCAAATAAGCTAATTAAAGTGCAAGAGAGAATAGATCTAAGGGAAAAATTGAAGATCAGACTTTCTGGCACCGGTAATAGTTTACCTCAGCTTAGCAGCACTGCCCAGAGCACACACACGACCTTTTGAACCAGAAAGTTGAAAGGGATTAAAAACTGCCCAAACAGTCAATAAACTTCAATTTCTGGCCCAGAAACCACTCCTCTTGTGGTAGATAGGCTACCTAGTGCTTACCATTCCCACTGACAAGCTAGAAGGCTTCCCTCCAACACAGAAAGGTCTGTAGGACTCAGAAAACTTACCAAAATAGTCCTGGGTACAGCAAATCTGTTTCTGGACTAGACTAGTTACAGGAAAGGCGGGAAAACAAGCTTAGAACTTTTTTTTTTTTTTTTTGCAGAAAAGCAGCTAAACAGTAATAAAAACATAATAAAAACACTTTAAATGCAGTGCAAGCTAGCACACTTGAGTGTGTAGCAATATTAAGGCAAATACAGTTTAAATAAATCCAGTTAAATTAAAAACAACTTAAAACAAGTGCAGGAAGCAGTAAATTCAGAAAATCAAAATCAACAAAAAGGCACTTAAAGTCTCTCTTTCTCCTTCTACTTGCTCTTACAGTCTGCAGGATGCCAAAAACGGGATCCGCGGAGCTTGAACAAGGGCAAACCCATGCAAACACGGGCTTTTAAACCAGAAAGTTGAAAGGGATTGAAAACTGCCTAAACGGCCAATAAACTATAATTTGTGGGCCAGAAACCACTCCTCTTGTGGTATATATTGGCTACTTAGTGCTTATCACTCGCACTGATAAGGTAGAAGGCTTCCCTCCAACACAGAAAGGTCTGTGGGACTCAGAAACTTACAAAAACAGTCCTGGATACAGCTCTGGACTAGACTAGGTACAGGAAAGGTGGGAAACAAGCTTAGAACTTTTTTTTTTTTTTTTTGCAGAAAAGCAGTTAAACAGTAATAAAATACACTTTAAATGCAGTGCAAGCTAGCACACTTGAGTGTGTAGCAACATTAAGGTAAGTACAGTTTAAATAAATACAGTTAAATTAAAAACAACTTGAAACAAGTGCAGAAAGCAGTAAATTCACAAAAAAGGCACTTCAAGAGCAAGAGCAACTAGAAAGAGGAAGAGAATTATAGTCTGCAGGATGCCAGAACAAGCAGTAATAAATATGGCAAACAGCAAAATGAAGTAGAAAGAGGTACAGTTCTTTTTTTAATAGTATCCTAGTCAATCTCTCTCAAGAAGTTATGTACTCACCATAACATTCCATGTTTGTAGTCCATCTCGCCCTTCATTCTTACACTTGGGTCCGGAGCCAAACCTCGGCTCCGACTCGGCAATTCTCTAGCTCAAAGCCTTCTGGTTGGCTCATGGCAAGGAGGTATCCCATCATGCACGGTTGACAAATCCCAGATCTTGTTTGCTGCGAGTAGTAAAAAATAGAGACAAAGAACAAACCATGGAGAAACACACAGAGATAAAGCAATAGCCACAATTCCCCCAGGTCCTCAAAGGAGGGAGCAGGAGGGTGGGATAGTAAGAATGAAGGGCGAGATGGACTACAAACATGGAACGTTATGGTAAGTACATAACTTCTTTATGTTGTGTAGTCCTATCTCGCCTTCATTCTTACACTTGGGACAGCGTCCCTAGCACCTTTATCTTGGGTGGCTCATGGGAAAATGCTTCTGAGTACTGTGGAATCAAAAGAAGATCTGTTCCTGGAAGCCACGTCCAACTCATAAATGTATGAGGTGTAGCCCATGTTGCTGTTGCACAAATGTTATACATGGGAATTTTTGCTTGAAAAGCTATCAAGGTAGAAACAGATCTGGTAGAGTGGGCTTTCACCTTAAAAGGGAGATCTTTGCCACTGGACGTATAAACGAAATAAACGAAGCTTAAAATCCAGTGTGATAAAGTGGGTTTTGAGACTGGTAAACCTTTTCTTGCATTTGAAAAGGAAATAAACAATTGGTCTAACCTTCTGAAACTCTTGGTCCTATGGAGATAAGAGTCGCAGTTGTCTACGAACATCAAGTTGGTGAAATTTGTATTCTGCCTTGTCAGAAAAATTAGGGAAAAATACAGGTAGTTCAATGCATTGATTAATATTAGCCTGAGAAGAGACCTTAGGAACAAATGAAGAGTTGGTCCATAAAAAAACCCTGTCTCTGTGAAATACCAAATAAGGAGGCTTAATAAAGAGGGCTTGCAGTTCTGAGACTCTCCTTGCAGATGTAATGGCTACTAAAAATATGGTTTTCCATGAAAGGAATTTGAGATCACAAGTTGCTGAAGGTTTGAAGGGATGAAAAGTAAGTTTTTGAAGTACAAAATTCAAATCCCAGGGTGCCACAGGGTCCATAACAGGGGGTATCAATAAAGTGGCCCCTTTAAGGAAAGCTCTACACAATCTATGTGCGATAAGGTTAGGATCATTGGCCAAATGAAAGGTAGAAACAGCTGCCAGCTGAACCTAAATAGTGGCGGCGGCTGAACCTTGATGGAACAGTTGTGTAAGAAACTCCAAAATTGCAGAGATGGGGGCTGTATAAGGATTGAGGTTTCTGTCACGAGCCCAGAAGGAAACCCTTTTCCACTTACTTGCGGAAATCCTCCTAGTTGAAGGTTTGTGAGAAGATGTGAGAATATGTACAACATCAGGAGAAAAGTCCTGAAGCCCGACTATGGATGGAATCGGAGCAGCCATGCTGTCAAATTGAGGGTGTGGAGAGAGGGATGGAACACCCCTGACATATGAGTCAGTAAATCTGGCACTGAGTCCAAGGTTCATCCATTAGGTGAGGCCTGAGGAAGGTGAACCAAATCTGATGAAGCCAGTAAAGAGCAATAAGAATCATCTTGCTTCCCAAGGATTTTGCTTTCTGAACTACCTTTGATATCAGGGAAAAGACGGGAAGGCATAGAAAAGTCCCGAGGGCCAATCGTGAATGACTGCATCTCTGGGTGTCTCCCCCTTCAGTGGGGGGGGGGGATAAGGGTGAAATAGTTGCTGCATTTGGCATTCAGAGGGGTGGTGAAGAGATCGCAGCAAGGCTGACCCCATCTGCAAAAAATCTGTTCTGCAATATGTGGATTCAGAGACCACTTGTGAGGCATAAGAATCGCCCTGCTGAGCCTGTCAGCTATCACGTTGGTTTTCCCGGAATGTGCATTGTGACCAGAAAACGTTGGGAAGACACTGCCCACTCCCACAATCGAAGCGCCTCTCTGCAAAGGGGATAAGATTTGGTCCCTCCTTGTTTATGTACCATACCACCGATATATTGTCCGAGTGAATAGCAATCATCCACAGAAGGAGAAAGCTGTGAAGTGCTTCCAATGCCAGAAGCACTGCTCTCATCTCCAAGACATTGACATGCAAATGAGCCTAGTGTTCTTGCCACTTGCCTTGGACAGTTCTCCCTAGATAATGCCCCCCCCCCCCGCCACCCTATCTGTGAGGCATCCATGGTCACGGTGGCAACAGGGGGAGACTGAACAAATGGTGTGCCTGTGGTCAGATGGCTGGACTGGGCCCACCAGCGAAGATCCTGTTTGCACGATTCTGTTATCAGAATGGGGTGAGAAAGAGGCAGTTGCTGCAGTGACCACTGGGTAAAAAATAACCACTGGGGAACCTTCATGTGCAGTCTAATGTTGTCATAGAGGCCATCATCCCTAACAATTTGAGTACCGTCTTTGCTTTTGCCTTCCGCTGTGGAAGTAGACTCCAAATTTGTTGCCTGAGATTCTGGACTCTCTTTATGGGGAGGTAAACCCTCATTGTGACTATTTATTTCAGCACCAATGAAATTCACATGCTGAGAGGGCGACAATAAAGATTTTTGCCAGTTTATTGCAATTCCTAGCTGCAAGCAAGTCATAATGGTGGCATCCCTGGCCTGTAATAGTAGATGCCTGATAGTGGCAGTCAGGAGCCAGTTGTTCAGGTACGGAAACACTTGAAATCCAAGGCATCTCAAGTGAGCTGTTACCACTGCCATGCATTTGGTGAACACCCTGGGGGCTGTGGTGAGAGCAAAGGGCTGGGTGCAAAACTGGTAATGACTGGCCCCCAACCGGAAGCTAAGTGTTTCCTTGATGCTCTGTCCATTTTGATGTGGTACTATGCATCTTGGAGATCTATGGAGCACATCCAAACATCTTTCCCTAACAACAGGAGTATTGACTGTATTGTGACCATTCGGAACTTGGACTTCTCTACAGATTAGTTCAACTTGCTGAGATCTAAGATGGGTCTCA
This sequence comes from Protopterus annectens, assembly GCF_019279795.1. Lineage (NCBI taxonomy): Eukaryota > Metazoa > Chordata > Ceratodontiformes > Protopteridae > Protopterus > Protopterus annectens. The sequence continues at coordinate 836,829,348 of NC_056737.1, forward strand.
TGTCCCCTGTTCATTTTGGCACCAAAAAGAATCTGGAGCAAGTCCCTAATCCTACTTGGTCTGCAGGGACGGGTTGGATAACTCTTTTGGAGCAATTTTTGGATATCTAAAGTTGCTGAACCCCTGTGATTGGGTGGAACATCCTGGATTCTTCTGATCCGAAGAGGAGGGAAAGAGAAGGAAATACAGTATCCAGAAGTCAGGCTTCCTTTCAGGAGCACTGGTAGGGATGACCATGAAAGGATTCACGGTCTCCCTGATTCTGTGGGCCTCCCCTGCCACTAGGGCGACATCTATAGTTATTTCCTCCTCCTCTACCTCTGGAGAAGGAATCACCCTGTGCGTCCTGAAAAAAACCTCTGCGACCTCTTGAACCACATCTTTCCGCCCCTCTGCCCTTTGGGATAGGGTCTAGAAAGAATGGAAAAATGGACTCCCATGGCAGACAAGGTTTTCCCTTCCTGTTTACACCTGGTGAGTGTGTCCTTTACCTTGGGTCCAAACAATGAGGAACCATCAAAGGGGGCGTTGGTAAATGTAGACTTAAAGGCCTCTGCAAAATTACACAAACGCATCCAGGAATGTCTTCTAACTCCTGAACCCGCTGCCCTACTTGCTTCATCCGCTGCATAAGATATCAGCCTCAGTAGAATTTAAGGTAGACATCTGGGCGTTAAGCTTATCAGATACCGCTTCAAATACGTTACCTTGGAGAGTATCTCCCAGCTCTTTCAGATGATCTCTCTGGAGCCTAGTGAAACGAGACACGTAGTTCAGCGATCTGAGTGTAAATGCCGCTGAAGAAAAGACATGTTTCCCGTACCTATCCATCGTTCGAGACTCCTTGTTCGGTGGATAGACAATGGAGGAAGTTTCAGCAAGTTCCTTTTTTGGTGGCTGCTGCCACCACCATGGCATCTACTGGCATGCCTTTGGTGAGAAAATCTTTGTCCTGAGGTGCTGATAATTTACTAGGTCTTCTAGGAACTGGTTCCACAGTATCAGGAGATTCTCACACCTTTTGACTCACTAGATCAAAGAGTTTGTCAAAATATTGAGACCCGAAAGCCTTCAGGTACACTGACTCCTCATCAGAAGGGGAGGTGGTGGGCCAGCTGCCTGTTTCAGGATCTCAAGGATATCTGCAAAGGAGATATCATCAGAGGACGACTTGGGGGACCCTTCTGACTCCTCGAGATCAGTGCCTGATGTAATGGACTCATCGGGGGAGTCGACATGCTTTCACTTATAAGTTTTCTTCTGAGGGGGTTCCTCAGAAGGATATTCTGTGGAGATCTCGGAAGACTGGGGACCACTCATGGAGGGTTCCTGAGGCTGCGAGTCTCCGTTGTGTTGGATGAAAGAAGGTGCTGAGACGGAGGTCGGTGCTTAGGGGGAAGAGTGTCTGTGCCCCTAGTTGGAGCTGAAGACTTGGACAGAACACTCCATCAGCTCGAAGGCTGACCCTCCTGGCTCCGAGGACACCCACCCCGCTCCGAAGGAGCAGAAGCAGTCCTCGGTGCAGAGGAGTTAGGCTCCGAGACAGATGTAGGGTCCAAACTCACCCGGGCCGAAGCACAGAGAGGTAAGCTCAGAGCCAAAGAAGTTCAGGTCCAAGCATCCCCTCAGGCCCAACTGGAGAGCTTAGGACCCCAGACCCCACGGACGGCACCAAAGGAGTCAGGGCGATTATCAGAACTGAGAGACCAACCAAGGTAGCTGGAACCGACCTTTCCAAAGTAAGTAGCACCAACATCTCTGGCTCCGACGTGCCGGAGTGGCTCAGAGGAGGAACAGTGACAGGGTGTACAGGCTCGGTACGCTCCAGAACCGACTGGGATGGAGCCAAAAGTAAATTTGCCAGCACCGATGTCTTGAGGAGTCTGTGCACCACTCTCTCAATGTCATCAGAAAGGCTCCTTGAGGACCTGGAGGTTAAAGTGGGGGACCTAGACCACTGAAAAATAGGCAATATGAGTGTCGGAGAAACCGGACAAAGTTCAGCTGACCGGCTCCGAGACACAGACTCAGTTATCGGCTCCATAACCCTTGGAACCAAAACTGACTGTTCTACATCAATAACCTCTGTTGGCACCGAAACCAGTGGAGCCGAAGAGGAGGTAGTCGATTTGGCAATTTTCTCTGGCGGCACCGACACCAGTTAGTGGGAGACCGACTTTTTATAGGTTTAACTTTGTCTTTTTTGGAAGATGGAGACTTGGAACTAGAAGAGGAAGAAGCCTATTCTTCCTCAAAAGAATGCTTTAAGAGGCCTTTCAATATAAGTTTGTTCTTTTTCTCTTGAAGGACTTGAGGACTATAAGCATGGCAAAAGGAGCAAGATTCTTGAAGGTGAATAGCACCTAAGCAGTATACGCAAACAGTATGCCCATCTGTCAAGGACATTTTTGGGGCACACTTGGCACATTTTTTTAAATCCAGAAGGTTTGTGGTCTTTTGAATCTTTAGACATATCAGACAGCAAATACAGTTACCAACGTAAGAAACAGAAAACAGGAACTACCTCTAAATCAAACGGTTAGCCCTGAAGAAACAACAAATCGTTAGATGGAGGACTAGGTCCTGTAACTTAAATGGGCCTAGCCCTAGAAGAAGAAAAAAGACTACAGACTCAGGACTACATCCTGTAACAAACGGGCCTAGCCCTTGGTGAAAATAGCTTAGAAAGGAGAGAAACAATTAGACAAGCCCAAGTCGCAAACAAAACCAGTAGCAGTGCAGGGATACACAACAGCAGAAAACAGGGCAAGCCATGCCACACAAAGTTTAAAACAGACACCAGACAATAAACGAATACCTAAGTACTCTGAATATAATTTTTTTTTTTAAAACTATAAATTGAATAACTACCAGAAAAAAAAATTTCACTTAGCCACGGCCAAGAAGTAGTACATCTGAGCAAAACAAGCGGCAAATGAGATCTGGGATAGGTCAGAGGTGCATGATGGGATACCTCCTTGCCACAAGCCAACCAGAAGACTTTGAGCTAGAGAACTGCCGAGTCAGAGCAGAGGTTCGGCTCCGAAACCAAGTGTAAGAATGAAGGTGAGATAGGACTACACAACAACATCCACTGTTATAGTCTTCACCATAAGGCCAAGATTACACAAGATACCCCTAACCTGTATTACAGGATAACAAAGAGAACCTTATACCTACTGCCAGATAACAGACCTATCTGGGGTTAATACTAGACCCAACTCATCAGTAACTCTCACTCACCCACAGTAACAGTTACTATCAAAGACTAACACAACTGAATCTTTGCTTAAGAGTCACACATCATCTCTACCATTTCTCACCAGCTCCTTGCCCGTAATGCCCTTGTATCTAAAAACAGAGTACAGTCTGGCACTTTTCACTGTTCACTCAAGTGCAACCACACAATCCAGACCACAATTAAAAATACAGATTTGTACTGCTCACCAGTTCCAGGAAACCATCACAGTAACCATCTTAAAGGTCTGACTGGCTAGTCATAAATAGTAAATCCATTCTGACTTTTAACACTTTCCTTTTCAAAATCATTACAGAATGCCAATGTCACCCTCTTAAATCTGAACTCCAATTCAAGTTAAAAAAAAAAAAAAAAAAAAAAAAAAAACTACTTCCTTGGGCACAGTCAAGACAACACCCTTTAACTACACAGACCATACTTTTTAATCACGACTGGGGAAAGGCCCTTCTCTAAACTTAGTCTGTTTGGAACCACCACCCACCTGAGGCTAAACAGTAAACAACTCTCCAAGCATTCACAAAAAAATAAAAAATCCTGAAACTGGGGCAACCTGCAAATGCTTCCAAGACAATGGGCAGAATCTCCCAGCTCCAAACATCCACTTCTGTTGGACAAGTCTTATATAACTAACTGTTGCTTATGATTTGTATTGTATCTGCGTGTGTGTGTCTGTATATGGGTGTACTTCTAAATTTCGAACTTTCAGAACGCTGACTTTCTAATGGTCAAGACCATAACACTGAAGTTTTGAAACTTCAAAATTTAAATAAAAATAAATAAAAGGTTTATAAGTTTTTGCCCCCACACCTCTTGCTAATTACATATACCAACTCCAAGATCACACTACAGTGAGGAAAAAGGTAAACATACCATTCCATACTGTACATCAATCACCATTTCAACAGTTCAAAGTTTCAAAACTTTGATCTTGTGGTCTCAACCATAAGAAAGATGACGTTTCGAAAGTTCAAAATTTAGAAGTTGACCCACATACATATGTGTGTGTGTGTGTGTGTGTGTGTGTGTGTGTGTGTGTGTGTGTGTGTGGATCCCATTCTAATTGCCAAAATTACATTACTCCAAAACTCACTTTGCTGAGATCAGTTCTCCGAAGTTACAGTAGTCCGAAATGGCACTTTGCAGAAACACTACATACCAACAAGTCAATCACCAACACCTACAACGCACATTAAAACAAATCCTGAGTCATAGTTGAAAAGGATCCTGGTACCAGACTACTTACCTGGTTATCAAAAGAAAATAAACAAACATCATATGTAGCTGTAAAGGGTCAACTAGCCAGTACACTTACTCAGTTCATAGGTAGGTAACTAGGCTATCGGCCCGAGGGCCTACGTACGCCTAGCCAACAAGGTTCCCTGGCTTACACCACCCAAGAAAGTTATTTTCCTGTGCCACTGTCTAGCAGAGACACAGAAGTTATCCCCGGGGTGTATTACCTACTTCCCGTCCACTCTAAGATTTTTCTTGAAGAATGCTAATGAAGAACTTTGCTCGACATAGATGGGTAGCCTGTTCCAGGGTATGGGAAGTTTCTGGGAGAAGAATCTATCCCTCCAGCATGTCCTGTTTATTGTGGTGACAAGGTTTAGGTCCCTAGAGCGTGTAGCTCGGAGGGATTGGGATTTCTTTATGTGTAGCATGTCTAACAGCTCTGGGTTTGACATAGCTTTATATGTTAGGCAGAGATCACCTCGGAGTAGGCAATATGCTAGAGTAAATCTGGAGTTTTTTTGAGACGGTCAGCATAAGGCATCTGTTTGAGGCCAGTAATTCTCTGTGAGGTACTTCTGTGGCCTTTCCAGCTGCTGCAGATGTCTTGTGAAGTACATTCCAAAAGGTTCATTGTACTCTATAATGGGTCTAATGAGTGTCGAGTAGAGGGGAACAATTACCTCTTTTCCTGGATGAGAACCCTTTTATGATGAGGTGCCATTTAGAAGGACTTCCAGACTATTCTGGCGATGTGACTATCAAAGGACAGACTACTGTCTACCTAGGTCCCAAGGTCTCTTATCACATATTCGGTGTTAAGTAGACTGCAGTCTATGTAGTAGTTCATGGGTACAGAGTTTTTACCAAAGAGGATGACAATGCACTTTTTGGCATCGAGCTTGAGGCCATGGCTTTGCCACCAGGCATCTGTCTTAGTGAGGCCCTTCTGTAGTATTTCCACATCATTTGGGGACTCTACTATGGCTCCTAGTTTGCAGTCATCTGCGAACTTCATTAGCCAGAGGCCTTCTCTGTTAGCCTGTACTTCTGAAGTACAGGCTAACAGGAGAGGTCCCAGGACTGAACTCTGTGGTACTCCACTTGTCACTGGTTTGAAGTCAGATTTGGAGTGTGCAACTTTTACAATGCGAGTTCTGTCAGTGAGCCAGTTGGCAACTCATCTTGTGATGTAGGGATTTATACCTAGTTTAGTGAGTTTAGCTATAATTCCAGAATGGGGGATGTCGTCAAAAGCCTTGGTGAGGTCAAGATAGGCTGTGTGAACCATCCTACCCTCATCTACGGCACTGGTGACTGCCTCAAAGAAGTCGATCAGGTTCAGGAGGGATGATCTGCCTTTCACAAACACGAACTGGGTGGGATCCAAAGTTTGGAGGTTACCAATTTCTTTGTTTAGGAGTTCCATGATGATACGTTCCATGGCCTTGCAGACCAGGCTCGTCAGGCTAATAGGGTGATAGTTCCCGGGATCAGTGGTGGCTCCCCCTTTGTGGAGTGAGATAACGGTTGCTGTACGCCATTCAGTGGGCACAAAGCCTGATGTGAGGCTATGACTGAACATGGTGCTTAGGTGGGGAGCCAGTTCGCTCTGAAGTTAGTGTAAAATGCAGCCTGGGATGTTGTCCGGTCCCATGGATGCTGTGTTTTTGGCTTTATGGTGTGCAGCTTTTACCTGCATAATTGTGATTACAGGGACTCTGCATTCTTCAGGTATAGATATGGGCCCTTTAGGGGGTGAGGGGGGGTAAAGTTAGCACTGAACCTATCTGCCAGGATGTTGGCAATATCAGTTGGTTCTGTAATTTTCGTGTCGTTGTGCTGTAACTCAGAGCAGATCTGGGTGTTGCCATTGAGATTCTTGACATAGCTATAGAATGCTTTGTGGTTGTCCTTAAAATCAGTGGCGATTTTGTTTTCATAGCTAGCTTTGGAGGATCTTATAAGGGATCTCAGCTTCTTAGTGAGGCTGACCAGGGAGCTCCTCCACTCATGGGATTTTACTCTCTTTTGCAACAATTTCTTCCTTCTGTTGTACAGTGTTTATGGCAGAGGACCACCAGATTGGCTTCCTTTTTTTGGAGGATAACGTCTTGGTTCTGTTTGGGATAGCACGATCCATGCACTCGTTTAAGTGCTTATAGAGTGCATTTGTGTAGGATTCAGCAGTCGTAACTGTATTGTCCATCTGCATGGGTGTCATGATGTTCACCACTTCTGTCTTAAGAAGCATGAAGTTGGCTTTGGAGAAATTTTTTACCATGGTTTCCTTAATGGGGGCAGGATGTGGATATCAAGGGTGATTAGCTTATGGTCGGATCGGACTAACGAGGAGTTGATTTCAGGTGTGGAACACCAGTCACTCATGTTGATAATGACTAGGTCTAGGATATTGTTGCCCCTGGTGGGGGTGTAGATAAGTTGTTCCAGGGCATTGGAGTTTATGAATTCCAGAAAGCATTGTGTGAAGGAGTTGGTACACGAGTAGTTTTCCCAGTTAATGGTGGGGTAGTTGAAATCGCCCATTATTAGGGTGTTTGGTTGAACCCTAGTATTTTCCAGTACATCAAGAAAAGAGGAGTGGGAATCCTGGGGCATGGTGGGGGATCTGTAGCAAGCTACAATTTGGATTGCAGTTTTGCCCAGAGTTAGTTGCACTTGGATAACCTCAAATGCATTATGCTGAGCAACTAGCCTGGAGGTGTGGATAACCTTAATGAATATGGACTCACCTCCGTCTTTGGTGCTCCAGTCCAGGTTACATGGCCGAGAAGTGTGGTACGAGTTATAGCCTGGTAGTGCAGGGAGTGCTCTCTGGAGCCTTGAACCAGGTCTCAGTCACTGCACAGATTTCGATGTTCTCCATTTTAAGGAGTGTCTAGAGTGAGTGCATTTTGAGATTTAGACGTCTAGCATTACCCTCAGTTTTTGCTTGCCTGTTCCTGTTACGGTGGTGAATTTGTCACTTGTCAGTTAACAAATTGCAACAAATAAATAAAAAACAAACTGTGTGGAAGGAATTCCAGGAGCCCAACAGTCTCAGGGCCTCACAAGTGGTGTCTGTATCAAGAAAATACAGCAGCACCATGTACTGTATAAACTGTAAGAAACTAGACAGTCGCACTGCAGCAGATGTACACTCCAAGGCAATGGCCAATGAGGAAGTCCAACAGCTAGCTGGGGCCAAGTATTTGACCATTGATTATCTAAGGGGTACTGTCTGGTACACTTTACAACTGCAGCAAGAAAGAGGTTGGCATTTTCCACCCTGTTTGGATTGTTTGAATATATCAAAATGCCTTACTGTATAAAGAATGACCTAGTCACTTTTTAGAGGCTGCAAGACTGCATCCAAGGAAAAGAATAAGACTGTGCTCTTGCTTACATAGATAACACAGAAATCTTTAGTAGACCCTGACAGGAAAGTACAGTTGTGTAAAATCTTATATTAAAAATAAGTTATGTACTCACCGGTGGTACGGTGGTAGCATTGTTACCTCACAGCAAGAGGTTCTCCCGTTCGATTCTCGGCATGGCTTGGGAGTGCCTTCTGTGTGGAGTCTGCATGTCCTCCCCGCGGTTGGGTAGCGTTCAAAAGACATGCATGTGTAAATGGGCGTACCTTCGTTGAAGGTTGGGCTTCGAGCTGGCACCTCAGCGTTTCATAAAAATCTACTGCCAATCATTAGCGGATCGGAGTGCCGCTGTGGTGACCCCTTACCGGGAAAAAGCCGAAAGACAAACAACAACTCACCATAAAGTTCCATGTTTGCAGTTCATCTCGCCCTTCATTCTTACATATGGATTCGGAGCCGATCCTCGGCTCCGACTCGGCCGATTACAAAGCCCAAAGTCTCTCAGCTGGCTCATATAGCAAGGTAGGTATTCCATAGTGCACTAGTAAAAATCCCCAGATCTTGTTTGCTGCTGTCTATAAAAATGATAGAAAAAAATTTCCACAAGGAACAACAAAGATGAAAGGTCTCCACCCTATAGAAGAGAAATACTATCTTGTATCCAAGATCCTCCAGGGATATATGGACGGGGGGGTGTTAGGTGGGTGGGTTCGTAAGAATGAAAGGCGAGATGGACTACAAACATGGAACGTTATGGTAAGTACATAACTTCTTTATGTTCTGTAGTCCTATCTCGCCTTCATTCTAACATATGGGACAGCATCCCTAGCACCTTTTTCTCGGGTGGCTCACGGGGAATATACTCCTAAGAACCATGGAACCAAGGGAGGCTCTACCTCTTGAGGCCAGATCCAATTTGTAATGAGTAATAAAGGTATTAGGGGTAGCCCAAGTTGCTGCTGCACAAAAACTATCAATTGGGACTCTGGCTTGAAAGGCAGCAGATGTGGATAAGGATCTAGTAGAATGAGCCTTAATTTTAAACGGGAGTTCCTTGCCATTGGAAGAGTAAATAAATAATACAGTTTGAAATCCAATTTGATAGTTATCTTAGAGACTGACATACATTTTCTTGTCTCAGAAAAAGATATGAACAATTGGTCTGATTTTCTAAGTTTCTTGGTTCTATGTAGATAAAACTTTAATAGTCTGTGAACATCAAGTTGATGAAATTTATATTCTGCACTGTTTGAATGATTAGGAAAAAATACTCGCAGTTCGATAGTATTAGACAGAGCAAACCTTGGGGATGAAGGATGGATTTGTATGAAGGGAAACTCTTGTCTCTATGAAAAATCAAGTAAGGAGGTTTAACTGACAGTGCTTGCAACTGACACTCTTCTGGTGGATGTAACAGCTACTAGAAAAATGGTCTTCCAAGAAAGGAACTTCAGTTCACAAGAATCTGTGGTTCAAAAGGCAGGGAAGTATGTTTGGACAGAATGAAATTTAGATTCCAAGTGGATACCGGTTCCTGAAAGGGAGGTCTTAGCAAGGTAGCGCCCTTAAGGAAAGTTTTACACAATCTGTGAGCCATAAGATTAGGCTCATGTTGTCCCAAATGAAAATTGGAGACCGCTGGCAGTTGAACTTTGATTGTAGCAGCAGCTGATCCCTGATGAAAAAGTTCAGTTAGGAATTCTAACACCAAGGGAATGGAGGTTGTGTAAAGATCTACGTTTTTCTCTTTTGCTCATATAAAAAAATCTTTTCCATTTGTTGGCATACAATTTCCTTGTGGAAGGCTTGTGGGAAGATGTGAGGATATGGGTAACTGCAGGTGAAAAATCATGAAGCTTGACTAGGGATGGAAGTGGAGCAGCCACACTGTCAAGTTGATGGTGTGGAGGCAGGGGTGGAGGGTGCCTGACATGTATGTCAAGAGGTGAGGAACTGGGTCCAGAGTCCATGGATTGTCTAGAAGGTGAGGCCTGAGAAATGGGAACCAAATCTGACGAGGCCAGTAAGGAGTGATCAGAATCATTCTGCTTCCCAAGGTCTTTGCTTTCTGGATCATCTTCTATATCAGTGGAAACGGGGGAAATGCACAAAGAAGTTCCGGAGGCCAATTGTGAACAAGCGAGTCTCTCTGTGTCTCCCCCGAAGGAGGGATAAGGGAGAAGTAGCTGCTGCACTTGACACTGATTGGACTGGCAAACAGATCATAGCAAGGCTGTCCCCATTTGCGGAAAATCTGTTCCACGACTTTCTGATTCAGAGACCACTCATGAGGCATCAAGATCACCCTGCTGAGCTTGTTGGCTATCACACTGATCGTCTCCAGGATATGAATTGCCACTAGAAAGCGTTGGGAAGATATCGCCCACTGCCAAACACTAAGAGTCTCTCGACATAGTGGGTAGGATCTGGTTCCTCCTCGTTTGTTTAAATACCACACCAGTGACATATTGTCCAATTGAATTGCTATCATCCCTAGAGGAAGAAAGTTGCGAAGTGCTTGCAACGCTAGTAGCACTGCTTTTATCTCTAGGACATTGATATGCAAATGAGCCTCATGATCTTGCCATGTGTCTTGGATAGTCCTGCCTAGAAAATGCCTCCCCCACCCTATCAGGGAGGCATCCGTGGTCACAGTAGCAATGGGTTGGTGAGGAAGGAAAGGTGTTCCTGTCATTTGTTGATCGGGCTGAATCCACCAACAAAGGTCCTTTTTGCAAGATTCTGTTATCAGAATAGGATGAGACAGAGGCAGTTGTTGAAGAGACCACTGGGAAAAGAGTGGCCATTTAGGATTCGCATGTGTAGTCAGACTAGTGGAACTAGAGTTATGGTAGAAGCCATGGTCCCTAAAAGTTTCAGCACTGTTTTGGCTTTGACTTTTTGTTGAGGAAGTAGACTGCATATCTGTTGTCTGAGATTTTGTATTCTGTATGCAGGAAGACGAGCCATATGGCAACTGTGTCTACTTCTGCATCTATAAAAGTCACATATTGAGAGAGTGACAAGGCCGACTTTTCCCAATTTATCGTAATCTCTAGCTGAGTGCAGAGCTGGATGGTTGAATCCCTGGCTTGTAGAAGTAGGTGCCTGATGGTGGGGGTCAAAAGCCAGTCGTCCAGGTACGGAAACACTTGGAATCCAAGACATTTAAAGTGAGCTGTCACTACCGCCATGCATTTTAACACCCTGGGGGCTGTGGTGAGACCAAAGGGCAGAGCACGAAATTAGTAGTGACTTGCTCCCAGCCGGAAGCGTAAAGGACTCCTTAAAGCTCTGTCCATTTTTATGTGGTAGTACGCATCTTGAAGGTCTACTGAGCACATCCAATTTTCTTTCCCTGAGGGAGTATAAACTGCAGTGTTACCATTCAGAACTTGGACTTCTTCACTGATTCATTTAATTTACTGAAGTTCAAAATGGGCCTCTAATCCTCTGCTCGTTTTGGCACTAAAAAAAATCTGGACTAAGTTCCGAATCCTATCTGGTCTGTGGGACGATTTGGATGACTCTCTTTGTAAGCAACTTTTGAACTTCTATGGTTCCTTGATCCCTGTGATTGGGTGGAACATCTGGGATTTTCTTGGTGGTATGGAGTGGGAGAAAGAAGGGTATGGAGTATCCTCTGGTGATTATTCTTTGTACCCACTTGTCTTGGGTGATGTTGAGCCAGGCTACTGGATACAAAGATAAGCGACTCCCGACTGGCTCCAGAGAAGCGCAGTCAGGCCCCACTTCAGGAGCGCTAACAGGGACATCCACGAAAGGAACCATGGCCACCCTGGTTTTGCTGGCCCCCCCCTGCCTCTAGGGCGATGTCTACCATTAGGTTCCTCCTCCACTGCCTCTGAAGGAGGAATTACCCTGTGCTTCTGGGAAAAATCTCTGAGATTTCTTGAACCACATTTTCCCGCTTCTCTGACCTTTGGGGTATGGTCTAGAAGGGACGGAAAAAAAGGTACTTCCACGGCAGAGAATTTTCCCTTCCTGCTCACACCTGGTGAGTGTATCTTTTACCTTTGGTCCAAACAAAGAGGAAGGGGGCATTGGCAAAAGTAGATTTGAAGGGCTCCGCAAATTTACATAAATGCATCCAGACACGTCTCCTAAGGGAAATTCCTGAACCCGCTGCCCTACTCACTCCATCTGTTGCATAGGATATCAGCCTCATGGAGGAGTTAACAATGGAGTTTAAGATGGACAACTGAGCAGTAACTTTCTCAAGGACTCCTTCAGTGGATGTACCTTGAAGAGCATCTCCTAGCTCCTTTAAGAGATCTCGCTGAAGCCTAGTAAAATGAGTGAGGTAAATTCAGCGATCTGAGTGTAAAAGCCACTGAAGTGAAGATATGCTTCCTGTATCTATCCATCGTTCAACACTCCTTGTTCGGTGGATGGACAGATGTAGAAGTCTCCGCTAGTTCCTTCTTTGTGGCTGCCGCCACCACCATGAGCATCTACAGGCACACCTTTGGTCAAAAAAATCTTTCTCTTTGGGGGCTGAAAGAAATTTCTTGGGCCTTCTGGGGACTGGTTCCATGGCATCAGGAGTTTCCCACACCTTTTGACTAACTAGGTCCAGGAGCTCATCGAAAGGTGGAGACACCCAAGAGGCTGAAGGTTGTGACCCAAAAGCCTTCAGGTACACTGACTCCTCATCAGAAGGACTGACAGTGGGCCAGCCGCCTCTCTGATATCTCCTTTGTAGATATCTTAGAGAGCGTGAAACAGATGACCTAGGGGACCCTTCTGACTCCTCGAGGTCAGTGTCTGAGGTGATGGACTCATCCGGGGAGTCTACATGCTTCCTCTTGCAAGTTCTCTTCTGAGGAGGCTCCTCAGAAGGGTATTCTGGGGAGATCTTGGACGACTGGGGTCCACCCAACGGGGACTCCTGAGGCTTCGGGTCTCTGCTGCCAAGAGAGAGCGAGATGGTGCTGAGACAGAGGTCAGTGCTTGAGGGGGAAGAGCATCAGTATCCTTGTACGGAGCTGACAACCTAGACAGCATGCTCCTCATCATCTCGAATGCAGATCTCTCTGGCTCCAAGGACAGTCCTGGTTCCAAGGAAATGGAAGCAGCCCTCGGCTCCAAAGCGATCGGCTCAGAGATGGATGTAGGATCTGAGCTCAGCCTAGCCAATGCACCGAGAGGTAGGCTTGGAACAGAAGTAGTTTTGGCACCAAAAGCTCTGGCTCCGAAGGACCAACATGGCTCGTAGGAGGAACGGCAACAGGGATAATGGTCTTAGATGGCTCCGGAACTGACTGGGTCGGAGCCAGCAACAATTTTGGTAATGCCGACGACTTCAAGAGTCTAAGCTCTACTCTCTTTACATTCTCTTCAAAAAGGCTCTTGAAGGATCTGGACGATAAGGTAGGTGACCTAGATCTCTGCAGTATAGATCATCGTAACATTGGGGAGACCAGCAATAACTCTCTGGACTGGCTCCGAGGTAAATTCGCAGTGGTCTGCTCCAAAAAACTTGGGGGCCGACAATGGAGTGTCAATATTGATAACCTCGACCGGCTCCGAGGGCAGTGGAGCCGAAGAGGAAGAAGGCTTGTTCAATATCAATACTTTTTGAGGAGGTCCATCTAAAATAAATAGTCAGTGCAGGAGAATGTCTCTTGGTTAACTTGACCTTCTCTTTCTTTGAAGGAGACTTGGAGTGTGTGGATGAAGAGCTGGCTAAATCCTCCTCAAAGGAAGGCTTAAGAAGACCCTTCGGGATTGGTTTGTTCTTCCTTTCTTGGAGAACTCGACAGCTGAAAGAGTGACAGAAAGAACATGATTCCTGAAGACGAATGGCACCGACACAGCAAACACAGTTACTATGTCAGTCAGTTATTGACATTTTTTTGGGAGCATTTAAGACACTTTTTAAAACCCGAAGGTTTATGATCCTTAGACTCCTTAGACATGCTTCACACAAACAGAACACTAGAGAAAGCAGAAGGAGAGGACAAGGTACTCTAACTTAAATGGGCCTCGCCCTGCAAGAATCACTGCACACAAGGAAACATAACAGAGGACTAGGTCCTCTAACTTAAACGGGCCTAGCCCTGCTAAAGATAAAAATACAAAATGAGCAAGAACAGAGGACTAGGTCCTCTAACTTAAACGGACCTAGCTGTAAAGACAGGAAAGAAGCAAAGTCAAGAAGAAAGGCTACCACAAATTGCAAATTTAAACAGCAGGCTAATTACTAGCCAATAAGAAAGCAAACAACACTGCACACAAGAATACTACTCTAGTGAAATAAAATAATAGAAAGAAGGTCCTAACACAAACACAGACCTGCGCTGATAGAAATAACCATCTCAAAAAACTAGCACACAGGAAGGGATACCACATGGAGAACAAAACGGGCCTGGCTACAGCCAACAAGTTCTCAATAATAACTTCAGAAAAAACAGCAAAATCACACTACTTACTACCTATAACAACTAAGACTAAGCTATGGAAACTAAGCTAATACTACATTCAAGAAATAAGAACAGCAAAAACACACTACTTACTACCTATAACAACTACGACTAAGCTAATACTACATTCAAGAAATATCTGTAAGAACAGCAAAAACACACTACTTACTACCTATAACAACTACGACTAAGCTATGGAAACTAAGCTAATACTACATTCAAGAAATATCTGTAAGAACAGCAAAAACACTACTTACTACCTATAACAACTACGACTAAGCTATGGAAACTAAGCTAATACTACATTCAAGAAATATCTGTAAGAACAGCAAAACACACTACTTACTACCTATAACAACTACGACTAAGCTATGGAAACTAAGCTAATACTACATTCAAGAAATATCTGTAAGAACAGCAAAAACACACTACTTACTACCTATAACAACTACGACTAAGCTATGGAAACTAAGCTAATACTACATTCAAGAAATATCTGTAAGAACAGCAAAAACACACTACTTACTACCTATAACAACTACGACTAAGCTATGGAAACTAAGCTAATACTACATTCAAGAAATATCTGTAAGAACAGCAAAAACACACTACTTACTACCTATAACAACTACGACTAAGCTATGGAAACTAAGCTAATACTACATTCAAGAAATATCTGTAAGAACAATAATAATGAAAATATCCAACTTAGCCACAGCTAAGAAAGAAGCACTTCTGAACTCAGACGCGGCAAACAAGATCTAGGGATTCTTACTAGTGCACTACGGGATACCTATCTTGCCACGAGCCAACTGTGTGACTTCAAGCTTTGTAATCGTCTGAGTCGGAGCAGAGGATTGGCTTCGAACCAATATGCAAGAATGAAGGTGAGACAGGACTACAGAACATCAGTAGATTTCCTTCTCTTCGCTGTTGCAGTATTCTTTCCTTTCCTTTCCTTTCCAAGGGCAGCATGACAACCAGCCAGTATACCGAAACCTTTTGGTTAAGGGTACGCCATATATCACACGTACACTCCCCCGTGCATGGCGTAAGGCATAAAGGTGACAACAGGATGTACCCTCCTCAGAACTGAAAGGCCCCAATAGGAACAACAATCTAAGGGAAGAGGTAAGTAACAAATGCATCCAGGAGGAGAACAGGACCAGGCGAGGAGGGAGGGAGGGAGCAAATACTGCAACAGTGAACAGGACATCTACTGCTATGGTAAGATTTTACACAACTGTTCTATGTGTTTCTATATCACTGTTGCAGCATTCTTTACACAAGAGAGTACAAAAGCTCAAGAAGATTGTGAGGTGGAAGGGCCAGCAGAGCCCTCTAGGAAGCCATGGAGAATGGCTTTGGCAAAACCAGCTCTGACCCAAGAAATCACATCCAACTTATAGTGCTTAGTAAAGGTATGCACAGAAGTCCAGGGTGCTGCCTCAAGAAAATAATTCGTATTCAATCTCACCATAGCCCTAGTGGAATAAGCCTTAACAGAGGAAGGAAGGCTCTCTCCATGAAAAGAATAAAAAAAAATAAAAAAAGTGGCCTTCTATATCCAAAAAGAAATATTTTGCTTGAAACCAGACAAACCTAAAGACCTGGGATGAAAAGAAACTGTTCAGATTTACAAAAATACCAGAGTTGCCTATGCAAATCCAAGATGAGTAAAACCTTCTCAATAGCAGACTCCTCAGAAGGGAAAAAGTGGGTAAATTAATAGACTGATTAAGAGACAACTCATTAACCATTCTGGGCATAAAAGCAGGACTGGTACGAAGGGACACCTTGTCCTTATGGAAAACTAAAAAAGGAGGAACACCCACAAGGGCTTGCAACTCAGACAGTCTGGCAGAAGTAAAGGACAAAATAAGAACAGTCTTACAAGAACAGTGCTGTAAGGAAGAGCCAGAGTCATTTTTTTTAAAACAAAATTAAGGCCTCAGTAAGGAGGGACTGGCTTCCTAAGAGGCCTACTGTGAAGAATGCCTTTAAGAAACTATCTGGCCTCAAATATAGATGCTAAAGGGGGGAGTCAAAGGCAGACAAGCAGAGACAGTGGATAGGTGGGGGCCTTAACAGAAGAATATGCCAACTCAATATTGAGCAATTAACACAAGTAAGACAGAACCAAAGGAACATCCACAGAAAGTCGATCCAAGTTACAAGAAAGACACCAAACACAAAAGTTCTTCAATTTGGATAAGTGAGATTTCCTAGTAGTGGATCTTCTGGTCTCCTGCAGGACCTAAAAGCACATCCTCAGAAAAAAGGTGCCTGTAGGGGATCAAAACCCTATCACCTAAAATGTCAGCTGAATAGTGAATAGGTGGGGATGGATGAGAAATCTCTTGTAATTGTGTGAGTAAATCCACTCTGTGAGGTAACGAGTGAGGATTGTCCTTGGCAAGATGCAGACGAGGGAACCAATGCTGTCTGGACCAAAAGGAAGTGACCAACATGATGCTGGCAGCATCCTGTTTTATCTTGAACAGGACTTTTGGAAAGAGAGGAAGGGGCACTGAAGTCATAAAGAAACATCCCCTTCTGAGAAAAAGAGAGTGCGCCCACCTTCCAGGCCAGAAGGCATGAAACTAACACAAAACAGAGAAAGTTGTCTGTTCAGAGGGGAAGCAAATGGATCTAATTGAGGAGTACCACACCAGTGACAGTGTCCAGACACACATCCCTGTGAAGCATCCACTCATAGGATAGTGTTATGGGCCTGCTCAGAGAATATAACACTATGTTCTGATCGGAGAGAATGTAAACTGCCTAAAGGGTCACCTGATACTGGATAGCTAGCTCCAAAACCTGAAGAACTAATCTGCATATGAGACAATACCTTGTCCCCCTTGCTTGTTGATGTACTACATCACTGTGGTATTGTCTCTGTTAAAATCTTGAGAGGCCCTGGAAGGAAAGAGAGAATGGAAAGCCTGAAGAGCCAGCAAAAATGCTGGCATCTCTTGGACAGTGATGTGGTCTTTCTTTTGTCGAAGTGACCAAGGGCCCTGAACCTTCAGAGGGCTTAAAGGAGGCTCTGGACATTTACTTTAAACCCCAGGCTTTGCAGGAGAGAAATGAAGTGTACATGTTGAAGTAAAATGTCTTGAGTGAAGGCCTGAATAAGCAGGTCAACAAGGTAAGGAAAGACCTGTATCCCCCTTAGCCTGCAAAAAGCAATCGCAAGACCGAGGCTTTTGGTTAAGACCTTTGGGGCAGTATAGAGGACAAAGGGCAAAGCAAAGAACTGAAAATGTCAGGAAGCAACACAGAAACATAAAAACTTCCTGAAAAGGGTATGAACAGGAATATGTAGATAAGCATCCTTAAGATCCAGGGAAACCAAAAAGGTCTGGGGAAGTAACAGAGGAAACAAGGTTTGGATGTGGATAGCATCCAAAAGGAAGGAACCTTCATAAAAAGGTGTTTAGCTGAGAAAGATTCAGAATGGGTCTCAAGGTCCATTCTTTCCTAGAGTACCAAAAACTTTCTGGAAAAAAAAAACACTTCCCCTCTGAGGAGCTGAACTTCCTCAGTTGTTTCATGAGCCAAAAAGCCCTGAGGCACCTCTGGAAAAAGCAGCAGTTGTTCCTAAGGAGGCTGAAGAATGCCCAAAAAGAGGGAAATAGATTTCCAAACCATGTAAATAACCTTGGTGAATTATGAAAAGAACCCCAAGAGTCTTGGGTAACCTTTACCCAAACAGGAAGAGACAGAGAAAGATGTAGAGATAGAGGAATGTGACTGAGAAGAACAAGACAGTCAGACAGCACCTGGTTTGTCAGGAAAACTAGGATTCTGAGCAGGAGGAGTTTGGGTAGCCTTAAGCAGGGGGATCCCTTTTACCACCCTTACTAGCAAAGGCAGGCTTATTAGGATAATTCCTATGAAATTTGGGCATAGGGTAAAAATATATTTCACCTCCTGTAAGGCCAAACAAACATCTCCACAACAGCAGCACCAAACAAATGTTTAGTGTCCAAAGAAGCAGCCATCAGTTTAGCCTTGATATCATTAGGTAAAGGCTGAAGTCTGAGCCAGGAATACCTCCTCAAAACAGACCCAAAAACAGCAGCCCTGGGTGAAGCATCAGCTGCATTTAATGGAATGGTAGAAGACTTGGGAGGACATTCCAAGTAAGGCAAGGGCAGAGGCCTTCCCCTCAGAATCAAGAAGATCAGAAATAGCCTGACAGACTTGAGAGAGAAGAGCCAAAACGTACCTAGTCATGTGTGTCTAACAGTTAATAGCTCTAAATGCCAGGGTAGTAGAAGTATACACTTTCTTACTTCGTCTCTATGGTTCTGCTATCCTTATCCGACAGCAACAGTTTAGTGGAAAGCAGCAATTTGGAAAGCTAATCATAAGCCACAGACACCACAGAGGGGTCAGCAGAGGGAGACACAAACTTGCAGTCCTCGGGCACTTTATAAAACCTATCAGATTTGTTTTGGGGGGGGGAGTGGGAGCAGGAAGTGGAGAATCAGGAGCCAAAGAAGTAGAAAAAACATCTAACAAGGCAGCAAGAACTGGAGGAACAGCAGAGCGCCCAACAGACTCCATTTGCAAAAGCTCATAATACCTCTTCTGAGCATTGGACACAAGCACAGTCTCACTTGAAAATTAGGAGTTATGTATTTACCATAACTTGGTATATGTGTTGCCCATTCTCATTCTTCCTCACTGATGGGTTACAGATCCGATCCTCGGATCCAACTCGGCCGCATTTTTCAGACTTCAGATCCTAATCTCGAGTTCCTCCCTCTTCCCATAATGCAACACACTACCTCTAACTCCTCAGATCAAGTCTGCTGCCTATGTCTACTGATTTAGGGAGAGAGGACAAACAAAGAACTATGACTGAAACCTTGGAACGCAAAGTTCCCATAATGTCCAATATCCTTCTAGGAAGGTTCACTCAGACCCTGCTACACTTTACTGTGTGGGGAAAGGTTAGTTTGCTTTATATTTGTTGTATTTTGTATTACTTTATTGCCTTTTTCTATTTTGAATACTGTGATTTGTTTTCTTTACATTGCGTTTTACTTGTATTCCACTTTTAACTGCATATTAAAACTTGAAAAGAGACCACAGCTCTGTCTCTTGAGTCAGGCAGAAAATTTTCCACATGGTTACTGTTGTGTTCTTAAACACAACTGTCTTTCTAGTTGCCGACGCCTTATGTTAATTTGACCATATATCTCATTTCCTCTCTGCTTTTACTGGCTTCTGCAAGTAAGAGCAAAATTATCATTTTGTGAAATCACTCTCTTTCAACAATTTAAATTTATTGGCCATCCTACTGTATTCCATAGTACCAGAATACAAAAGTGACCACCCCCTTTCAATCTATCTTTCTGTTTTAAAAATAGTGACTCTCCACTAAAACTTAACTTTTTAGACAGGTAAAACTTAAGGTACCTACTTTCACATTAACTTCTTGAGTGCACACTGCAGTGTTTAGGATAAATCTTTTTTTTTTTCATCTTACCTTTAAGCATCCCTGTGACTAGCACTTGCTCTAAAACCTGCTGGAAAGCACTAGGAAGCCTTAAACTGATACAAGCACTCAACTCTCCTTGTTAATAAGAACTTAATTGTAGGCACTAAACAGCCTATAACTGCAAAGTACCTTGCCAAGGTAAGGGAAAACAGCTCTTGTACTTTACAAAACAAAAGCACCAAACCAGGCATATGTCCAAAGGTCAGCTTCCAGTGATTTCTCCTGTCCACCTGGTGAATCTGGGCATACTGGGCAATGCAGCAATTGCCTCGTGTACACAGACAACCCTCTCCTCCTACCACCCAACGCTACAACCTGCGAGAGATGCACTTACATAGCCAAACTGGAAGCATAGCTCTCTCCACCCAAGATTATGCTAGACAGTCAAGAGAAGGTTAACACCTGCACTACACCTCAAGCAACACACAGCCCTTCTAAGCCCACACCACCAACACCCTCACATAGCAACACTACACCCTCATATGCGGAGGCCCTTAACAATAACCTGCCCAAGCAACAAGGACTCCGAAGCTGAAAGGCAAACACCAATCGCAACCAAAGTGTCTCATAGCTCCCAACACCAGTGTGCCACCCAACAACAGCCCCTGAGGCAAGACAACGTACCCAACACTTTAGTCATATGTGACTCTATAGCCAGGCACACTGATGTCCCACTTACCTGGATGAACAAGGAGAAAATTACGGGTGCCAGGATCCACCACAACACATGCACTCAAGTCACTCCACAAGTACAAATATGACTCTGTCATAGTCCATGTTGGAGTGAATGACTTGAAACATACCTCCCTGGACTACATGAAGAGAGACATTGAAGAGCTCTCGAATCATGTGGCCCAGACAGGTATGACCCTGAGTAGCATCCTGCCTTCGCCCAGAATTATACCACTGTATAAGGACAAAATATTGACTTCAACAATTGGCAAGGCTTCTGGTGTCATTCAAAGGGGATCCAGTACCTGTCTACCTGGGATGACATGATCGATAAACCACGATGCTTTGCCAGAGATGGTCTCTGCACTTGTCGCCCCCTGTGATTCAGGTTACTGGCTAAGGCTCTTGCCACCCCTATAGTGCCTTTTTTAGGCAAAGTTCAAAGGACAAAACCACCACCATAACCGGTACAAGCATGCAAAATCTGAAGGTAATGCTAAAAGTCTAAACCTCAAAATGCACTCTCTCAAGGCACTCCTAAAAATGGAGAACATCTTTATCTGTGTAGTAACTGAGACCTGGTTCAAGGCTCCAGAGAGCATCCCTGCAATACCAGGCTACAACTCTTACCACATTTTTCGGCCACCGAACCAGGACCAAAACACTAAAGGTGGAGGAGTGTCCATATTCACACTACCAGGCTAGTTGCCCAACACAATGCATCTGAAATTCTCCAGGTGCAACTAACTCTAGGTAAGACTGCAATCCAAATTGCAGCTTGCTACAGATCCCCCACATTGCCCCAAGATTCTCACTACACCTTTCTAAACATACTGGAAAATATTAAGATACAACCAAACACCCTAATACTGGGTGATTTCAACTACCCTGACAATAACTGGGAAAACTACTCTGGCATCAACTCCTTTTCCCAACGGTTCTTGGAATTCATAAATTCCAACGCCCTGGATCAACTAATCCATTGTCCCACCAGGGGCTCCAGTATCCTAGACCTGGTCATTACCAACATGGGAGATAGATGCACCACACCAGTGGTCATCCCCTCATTGGTCAGGTCTGACCATAAGCAAATCACCCTTGACATCCACATCCCACCCCCACATGGGGTAAGAAGCTGAGATCTCTCATAAAATCCTTCAAAGCTAGTTACGAAATAAAAATTGCCAAAGATTCCAAAGACAACCACAAGGCATTCTATAGCTATGTAACGAATCTAAATGATAATGCTCATATCTGCTCTGAGCTACAACAGAATGGCATTAAATATACTGATCCCAAGGATAGTACCAATATCCTGGCAGATCGATTCAGTACCAACTTCACCCCCCCTCACCCCCTAAAGGGCCCATCTCAATACTGAAAGATTGCCAAATTCCAGTAATAATGGCCAGACAGGTAAAAAAACACACTCTCCAAAGCTAAAAATACAGCATCCATGGGACCAGACGGCATCCTGGGTTGTGTACTACATGAACTACAAAATGAACTGGCACGTCACTTAAGTGTCGTTTAATCATAGCCTCACCTCAGGCTTCATGCCCACTGAGTGGCACACGGCTACAGTTATCTCACTCCACAAGGGGGGATCCATCTTGGATCCTAGGAAGTACCGCCCCGTCAGTCTGATGAGCCTGATCTGCAAGGGCATGGAACACATTATCATGGAACTTATAAACAAAGACAATGGCAACCTTCAAACACTGGATCCCACATAATTTGGGGTCACAAAGGGCCGATCTAGTCTCCTGAACCTGACTGACTTCTTCAAATCAATCTCCAGAGCTGTGGATGAGGGTAAGGCGGTCCACACAGCCTATCTGGACCTCGCCAAGGCCTTCGACACCACCCCCCAATCTGGAATCCCAGATAAACTTACTAAACTGGGCATTAATCCCTACGTCACTCGATGGGTTGCCAACTGGCTTACTGACAGAACCCACACTGTAAAAGTAGCCGACCCCAAATCCAGCTCCAGACAAGTGGAGTACCTCAGGGTTCAGTCCTGGGACCGCTCTTATCTGGCATCTACTTCTCTGAAGTATGGGCCAACACTAAGGGACTCTGCCTAACAAAGTTCACAGATGACTGCAAACTAGGAGCCATTACTGAGTCCCCAAATGATGTGGATATTCCACAAAACGGCCTTACAGAAACAGATGCTTGGTGCCAGAACCATGGGCTCAAAGCTCAATGCCAAGAAATGTATAGTTATCCCCTTTGGGAAAAAACATGTACCCATGAATTATCACATAGGTGGCAGTACACTAAACACCGAAAGTGTGATAAGAGACTTAGGGCACAGGTGGACAGTGATCTCACCTTCAATAACCACATCACCACAACACGAAAAAACACAAAAGAAAGAAGCAGCCAAACTGGATTTGAGTTTTCTTTACTGAATAAATTCTGGTACCTCAGCCTTCGCCTTCACATGGAATATCATCACTTTACTTAAACCAGTATATATACACACCCAAATAATTCACACTAAACAATTAATCAATAATAAAATAAACAATGCATTTTCAACTTGATTTTGATAAATACAAAATTAATTAATACAAAAATATTAAATACAATACAAAAATATTTCTGTAATACTTTATAATAATTAAATCTCTAAATTCATTCCTTTAGGAAATACGGTTCTATAATTAATAAAAAATTTAGATTCCATATTTAATAATTTACTCTGGAAATTCATATTAGCTTCCCCTTGCCCCAATGGTTTTGCCAAAATATTAAATTCAAAACCAGTGCATTCCCCATTGTGAAATTGATGAAAATGACTGGCAACAGGACTATCCAGTCTGCTATTTCTAATGTCTCCTAAGTGCTCCAAAATTGTTAGTTTTACCCTGCATTTTGTCTGTCCTATGCACCATTTTTTCTCTTCACAGTTACATCCAATAATATTACAATCAAAGTGATCTAGTGCTTGATATAAAATCCCATTAATTTTTTGACCATCTAGATTAATAATTCTATCACAAACCTTACATTTTCTACATGCAAAAGAACCTGCATTTATTTCTTTTTCTTTTTTGCCCTTACTTCTAACCAATTCTTTCAAATTTTTACATTTAGTATAAGAGAAAATGATATTATTTGGAATTATATTTTTCAGAAAATCATCACTGGTGATAATTGGCCACATGTTTAATACAATTCTTTTTAAAATAGAAGAAAAAGAAGAAAATTTATCCACAAAAAATATTTTATCCATTTTCATGAAATTATTTCTCTTGTTATATGATGGTTTATTCATAATCTTCTCTTTGCTCCTACCACCACCTCCAGGGCCCTTCAAATTTAGTGTCCTTTCAACACTTGATCTTTGTGAACAAACATTATCCCATGAATAACCTCTGTCAACTAGTTTTTGACAAATAATATCAAACTCTCTTTGAATATTAGTAATCTCTGAGGTATTTCCAGCAATTCGTTTGAATTCCCCCAAAGGTAAAGAATTGATTAAATGATTACTGTGCATACTAGTAGCATGTAAAAAATTGTTTACTGCTGTACTTTTATGAAAAGGCTTGTGTTCTATCATACCTTTTGAACCAACATAGAATTGCACATCCAAAAATTTGATAGTATTAACATTGACTTCATAGGTAAAATCTAGACCACATGGATTAGAGTTTAAACTAGATATAAATTCATCAAAATCTCGGGGGTTAACTTTACACAAAAATAAAAGATCATCTATAAATCTTTTATAAATCAATACATTATTCTGGAAAAACTTTTTTGTGTATAAAAATAAATTTTCAAAATGTCCCATGAAAATGATAGCATAGGACGGTGCAAAACTAGCACCCATGGCTGTTCCTTCTCACCACAACAGTCAGGAAATCCTTCTATGTGGCACACCTCATCACTAAGGGCTTTTCATCCAGAAAAAAGGAGGTCATTGTCCCACTGTACTCATCCATCATTAGACCCATTATAGAATATAACGCCCCGTTTGGTATGTACCTCTCAAGTCAAATGCAACAACTGAAAAGGCCGCAGAAATACCTCATTAAAACAATCACAGGCCTAAAGCAGATGCCCTATGCTGACCATCTTAAAAAAACTCCAGCTATACTCTGTCGCATACGGTCTACTCAGAGGCGATTTCTGCTTAACATACAAGGCCATGTCAAACCCAGAGCTGTTGGACATGCTACATTTAAAGAAATCCCAATCCCTCAGAGCCACACGCTCTAAGGATCTAAGCCTTATCACAATGAACAAAACATGCTGGAGGAATTGGTTCCTGACCCAGAGACTCCCCAGACTCTGGAATATACTGCCCATACATGTCAAGCAGAGCACCTCTTTGGCCCTCTTCAAAAGGAACCTTGACGACTGGATGGGAGATAGGAAATTCACCCCAGAGATCACATCAGTCACCCTGCTAGACAGGGGTCCAGGGAAGTAAATACTGTGGGAAGAAATAGCCAAGGAACTGTTATGGCTAGGCTTGTATAGGCCCTTGGGTTGATAGCCTGGTACCAACCTATGAACCTATAAGGCCGAGGGATGGCTGGGAGGAAAGGTGAGGAAGAATGAGAATGGACAACACATATACGAAGTAATGGTAAGTGCATAACTCCTAAGTATGACGTCGTCCTTCTTATTCTGTATTCCGTCTTAAACTCCAGCTCTACTCAGTTGCATATCGCCTACTCAGAGGCAATCTCTGCCTAGTATACAAAGCCATGTTAAAACCCAGAGCTGTTGGACATGCTACACTTAATCCCAATCCCTGCAGGCCACACGCTCCAGAGAACTTAACCTTGTCACCACAATAAACAGAACTTGCTGGAGTGATCGGTTCCTGTCCCACAGACTTCCCACACTCTGGAACAAGCTACCCTTTCATGTCAAACAGAACATCTCACTGGTCATGTTTAAGAAAAATTTGAACAACTGGATGGGGAATAGGAAATTGACCCCAGAGATCACTTCTGTAGCTCTGATTGACAGGGGCACAGGTAAATAAGATTTTTGGGTGGCTAAAGCCAGGGAAACTTTATGGCTAGGCTTATACAGGCCCTGGGGCCGATAGCATAGTATCTACCTATGAACTGATTGGCAGTGTCCCCAGCTACATAACTCTTGGGAGGCCCTCGAGGAAGGATATGCCAGAGCACCATCAAACTCAAAAGGTGGTCTGTTTCTGGGGGCAATGCCCAGTTTTGTAATGCATCACAACAGTATCAGCATACAAACAAGTTAATGTAGGAGAGATATCCAATGAAAAACCGCAGTAGGAGGGTGAATAAGGTAGTCACAGAATTGACAGAATGGCTCTAGGATGATAAAGCAATTCTAAACAACTTTGTAAACGGATTAGCGAAATACAGGTAGTCTAAGTGACCAGGATTTTATATAGGACTGCTTAACCTAGCGATTAGAAGGAAAAGGAAATAATTGGTCAGATTTTCCTCTATTGTTGATCCCATAAAAAATAAACTGACACTTCAGAAAGGGTGATAAATACGGACTAACGACTATATCGATTTTTATTTCCCACTATGAAAGGGGGTTCTCGTTGAGAAGGCAAATGAAATGGCCATTGATCTGTAGAGTGGGCTTTGGAAGGATGAGGCAATTGCAAAACTTTTAATGAATAAATAGAAATACCATCTGTAATCCATACAGGTAGTGTGACTGGACTACACTTGACCTAAATGAACGGGTGAAAGGAGATAAATAGTTGAACTGAGTCTTTGAACCTTTTTTTTTTTTGGAAAGTATTCACCACTATTGCAATGACTTGGAAAACAGACTGATAGTTGAATAGATTTCAAGGCTATTCTAGGCATAAAGGATTTGGTTCAGTTTATTAATAGTAAAGAAAAATTCGCCTTCACTTAAAAGGACTTGACAGAAAAGGGGGAAGAATAGTTGTAGAGAGAAGACCAGTATTTAAGAAAGAAACCCAAATAGCTAATTTGTTTACCAGGAAAATTCGACTTGGAATGAAGCCAATTCTCAGTGGAGGCCTGGAATGAAATGCTCCAGACGCATGTCTTTGTAATGTGGGAGGAAACCAGAGTACCTGGACAAAACCCACACGAACGCAGGGAGGACATGTAGACTCAATACAGAAGGCACTCCAACAGAGAATCAAACCAGAGAACCTCTTGCTGTGAGGCGACAATGCTACCATTGTGCCGCCGAGATTACTATTTATTATCCAATTGTTTACTCGGATAGGTCGACTGGGTGAACAGAACCAGTTTTCATCGGAGGCATTGGGAGAAAAACTCCAAAAGCATGCAAATATAACAGTGCAAACAATGAAAGAGAGGTTCTGAACCTGCTGACTACTGTCATGAGTGGGGGAAGCAAGCCTGCACCGCCTTACAATCACTGGAAAGAAAGAAATTGTACGGACAGTTTTAGGGCATGGGATTCAAAATGCTAGATCTCCTAAGAGTGATATAAGAAATCCTGACTGGGCTCCATAATCCATGCAGAGTATCCCTGATGAGATCTGAGACACAGAGAGACCATGGCAGCAGAGTCCAAAAGTACAGAGGAGGATGACAGAGCCCTAAAACTTACTGACTTTGTAGACACACTGACATCAATGGTAGATTGGTATAAGCATAAAGGAGAACTGGGGCCAACAGCAAAAATGAGCATCTCTTGGGAATATCCCTAAAAGGAGACTTAGAAAAATAAGGCATCTGCTGTATTTGAAGTCACAGGAGAGAACAAGAAGGTTGTGATATGGTTGGCCCTGGCATCTAGGAATCTGGTTGACAACTGATTGAGGGACCACGAATGAGGAAACAGACTAGACATACTGATGCTGTCTGCCAGAGCATTTGATTTCCACAATGTGTGTCACCCATTGTCATACCTTCATGGCCTCTCAGTACAAGAGGTAGGGTCATGTTCCTCCCTGTTTGCTGATATACTAAGATACTGACAAGTCATCGGAGTGCACTGCAATAGACAGAGGGACGACATGCAGAAAAAAAATTGCAAGGCAAAAAGGAGCATCTGTCATCACAAGACATTGCTATGCTACCTAGACCCCAGGGAAGGCTGCGCTTGAACTGTACCTGCTACTCCATGGGAAGCGTATGTGTTGTCTGTGACATGGGGGGAGGGGGTAGAAGAACATCCTGCCTAGAAATGGGCTGTTTGACTGGATCAACCACAGAAAAAGATGTTTAACAAATTAGTTTTATAGGAGCAGACAGAGGCTAAAAAGGGATAGTATATAAGCTTGCAGAATTAATCTTGCTGGCGGGGAACGAAGTGACAGCAAATTCCACCTTTTGATTTCTAAATGATGTGATGCAGTGACAAATCAAAGATGCTATCTAGGTCGTAACATTCAAGACAGAACTAGAACCTTAAGACAGGCAGTCCCCAGATTGTAACAACTGATATCTGGTTGGAGCAGTAAGGCAGCACTCGTTCAGACACGGAACATAAATAAAATTCTCTAAACAGCAGGTGAGCAGACATTACTGCCATGTGCACGGAAAAACATCATGGCAGATGTAGCAAGAATGCAGGGCAGTGTTCTGAACTGGAAGTGACTGGCTCCTTGCTGAAAGCAGCGAAGTCTCTTGGAGCACCTGTTTAATTTGATGTAATATGTGCCCCATAAATGTATGGCACACATCCAATCATGCTTTCCCAGAATGGCAGGATGGACTGCACCATGATCATCTGGAACTTGTCTTCTTAGGGGGGAAAGGGAAAACTGCTTAGTATCTTGGCATAGTTTGTAAAGCTAGTCTAAAATTTCAGGTGCCGCAAAGAAAAACGCCCCTGGACTGCTTCCATACATGCTTAAAGTAATCTGGAGTAACATACTAGTCCTAAGCAAAGCACTCCAAGTTTACTGAAAGGGGGTGGAACAGACTGGGATCGAGGTGGTAAGTCAGAGTGGTATGCAAGTCTCAGAGGCAAACCTGTAAACTGGATCAGGGAAGAAATCCAGATCCTGGTGGGGGATTACCATGAAGCCACAAGAGGGGCAAGGAGTCTGACCTCCATGTAGGATTAAAGATATAGGTATAAGAGAAATAAAAATAAATTCCAGCCATGCAGTGACAGCAAATCAGAGCCAACCCCTGTCTGAAGAGCACAAGACAGCTCTTTCAACTGCGCCACCATGCCTTCTGAAAGGAGAAGGAAACTGTACCTTTCAATCTCTTAGCTCAAGACTCTGGACAAAATCTCCAGGGAGTTGGTGGACAAAGACTTCAAAATAGAGACATGGACACCTGCCAACCTCCTAAAGCATGAACACTGTACAGGACTTTAGATGATCTGGGGGGGGGGGGGGGGGGCAAGTCCCATTCCAAAAATAAAGTAGGGAAAAGGGAGCCCACCAAAACCTACACACTACAGGAGACTAAGCATTAAGCCACCTTAATATGCCACCATAGTATCCAGAGACAGGCAGTCGGGCAGCCCTTCCAAAGCACCAGAGTCTGTCAGAGAAAGTTCTCGGAGGTTCTGAATTCGCAGAGCCCCTCTACTTATGGGTGTAGGACTCTGAGACCTGACCTCCTTTGAATGCCCATAACCAAAATGACTAGCCAATTCAGAGGTCGCATCTACAGAGCTACCAGAATGTAGAACAGACTAGAAGTCCATGTGGGTCCAGACTCTGAGAAGCCAAGGCACTGATATACCTCATGAAAGACCCTCCTCATCAAATAGGAGGAGTAGAAATGAAAGGCAAGACATTTATAGCCCAGTACGGTAACTACTTCCTTGGCTTCCAGGAGTACAACATTTGTTTACATGGACCTTGTACGGATTTGGCTCAAAACAGTCTGGCTAAATGATTTGCACAGCCTCACCCTGACAAGCAACGGGATGAAGGGAATCAAACCTTGCACCACTGGACCGGTGGAAACCTGCTCTTACAAGAAGCCTTAACTGCTCCAACAGCTTCAGATCCTAAGAAACTGGATCCCATACTTTTATATTTAAGGCCAGGCCAGATTACCAGCTGTCGATTCATAGTGATAGGGTCCGATGAATAAAAAGGAGGAGGGGAAAGGAAGAGAAGCAAGAGAAACCATTCTGATCCAATCAGCCTGCATCTCAATACGCCATGTCACATGTACCAAATCAAATTCCAGGCAGTCCGATCCGAAGTGCAGGATCTGATGAATAACAGGACTGTGAAGTGCTCTAGAAAGTAAGCCTATTGGATCCCATGAGAACCTTGGATCCGGATAAGACGTCTGGCGTTTCGGATCCATGAGCTTTGGAATGGAAAAGTCAGTTATATTTAAAAAAAAAAAAAAATCTGTATCTATCGGATCCTAGAAGTGGGATCCGTAGACTAGAAATAGTCTAACCGGTAGGATCCTAGATAAGGACAGAGGTTAGAATCCGACCAAATGCTCAGGTTACTCTGATCCAAGAATGGCTGTAACAATCGGTAAGGCTGCATACATTCAGATCCGAGTGCAGGATCCAATGGAAAAAAGGAAACAGGGAAGAATGGACACATCATGAGTCCGAGCCTATCGGATCTGAGGAGGGACTTGGGATCTGATGGAGGCCAGAGGAACTTCGGAACTGAGCTGCATCAGAGGTCCTTGTTGCTGTTCCATTCTTCTTACTTGGGGAGGGGGGTTAAGCCCAAAAGGAACCTCACATTTCTTCTTTTAAGAACAGACAAGGCAGAAGCACAGATGAGCCAGCAATAGTCAACAGCACCACCAGCAACCTAAGGACACCAAGTAAACCCAAAAAGCATCAACAAGGCTGTACCCATACTGAAGCACAACTCACCTACAAAAAAAAGGCAGAAAAAAATGCTGCAAACTCAGTAGAATTGCAAGCACAGGAGTCCCAACACTAGCCTGGATTTTCAAGTGATACAACTCAAGCCAAAAGACAAAAATCCCAATTTCACCCTTTAGTGATTTGTCATTAAATCACTGGGAAACACAATTTGGAAACAAATGGGCCCAAAAAAGAAAACTGTACTGCGAGAGGCTCTGAACCCTCAGATTCTGTGCACCAACCGCTAAACCAACTGCCCTGCAAGATCTCTGAGGGACGAGAAGAAGGGGAAATAAACCCTGACCATGGATGGGCTTGAGCGAGCCAAAGGCAGTCAGCGATACACCACCAGAAAAACTGAGGGAACAAACCAGCTAACAAGGACCGCTGAAACACATGAACTGCAAACAGGAAATTGACATACAGAAGGAAACAACACATCTAGCTGCAACAGTCAATGAGGCTAAGAAGAGACAGACCACAAAAGTAGGGCTGCCACCTTTCATCGTGGCTAAAACCAGAGTAAAATAACACCCCGTGCGTGATCAGTAACCCCGCCCATCCCACCCCTCCCCACCCACATACCAGCCATTTTGTGATGTCACGATAACATCACAACACCCTCTTTTTCCATTCCTGCTACCTCCTTTCAAATGATTTACTATGCTTTTCTGTATAAAAAAAAAAAAAAAAAAGCATAGTAAATCAGCCGATTTACAAACTCTGATAGTCGGTTTCCTTTTTGAAACAGAATACCGGAGTTTTTACAGTGTTTTCCGGAAAACCGGAGAATCAGTTTGATTTCCGGATAGTCCAGGAAAAAAACAGAGGGGTGGCAACCCTAACCACAAGTCTAAAAAGGATTTTAATTTAGATTAATCACAATAAATAGATCAAATTCTATCACTGCTCAGCTAACAGGACCTGTAACAGTCTTAACAGGGAAAAACAACCAATGTTAAGAACATCCATAAACGATAACTTCAGCTCTAAATGGCTACCAAGGGTGAAAGGAAGTAAGAAGCACAAGACATTGACAATGCTAGAAGACAAATAGACAAGTCTGTAAAAAAAGAACTTCTCACAGCTCGACACACTGAAATCTTCCATCTGACCACAATGGCGGCAAATGAGATATGTGGCATTAGAGGTAGCGTGTTGCATTGTGGGAAGAGAAAGTAGCTCAAGATTAGGATCTGAAGTCTGGAAAATGTGGCCAAATCGGATCCGTAATCCATCAGTGAGGAAGAATGGACATCATCATATATTCCACTATTCTGGAAAGAGTACCACGAAATGAAACTTCCTCAAAAGGAGGGTCAGGACAGACGGAATCTTCTTGCTTAGAAACAAAGTGGCAAAGTAATCTGGGAGGAATATGTGCGGGACTCTCACTCGGAATCAGCAGTATCCTCCCCAGAAGTATCCTGCTCCCTAGGCCTCTTAAGAGGTGTAGAAATCCAGGGGGGGGGGGGCAAGAAAAGAAACAGCCTGAGGAAGCTTGAGAGCCATACGGGCATTAAACAAGCCTTGAGTGAAGTTCTGACATTCACTCCAAGGATGTTTAAGAGCAGGTGAAACAGGTTTAGTTTTCTGCTGCTTCTTGAGTGGAATGTCAGCCTTAAAACATTTTTTGGATGCTCTGACCCTTAATGACACTCAATAGTAGTAGTCGGGACATCTTCCCTAACTAAAATTTGATAACACCCCTAGGCCCTTCAGTGATAACCACCTCTGATATACATGGGGAACCTCAGTCGGTGTCTGCAAAACCTCCATGGACTTGCATGGTATTGGGTCCATGCTGGCCTCCAAAGCGATAGTGGCAGTAATCTGAAAAAGAAACTGGACACTCCTCCGGGCTTTCACCAGCCTCCACTGGAGGCGGTACAGCCGAAGAATCAGACCTAATTTTCTTGGCCTTTTTCTTCATTGATGGCTGACCCTCTGGCCAGGAGACTCCATCCATGGTAACCTTAGCCAACAGTTGGTTCTCAAGATAAATCACTAGGGAAGAAAGCAGGCTCCTCTATGTCTTGGGGACAAAGGACTGACCAATCTCGCAAGACGTATGGTTGTGTGAAGCCCTAAACACAACAAACACTGCTTGTGATGGTTTTTATGGGGAATCTGTCGCCTGCACTGGCATTTCTCCTTTCTGGATGACATGAAACCCAAACACCAGATTACAAGGCAAACACAAAATAAATAAAATCACCCCCCCCAATAGGACACTTGTATGAAAGTGGTAGGACCAACAGATGAACAGGCTTTCAGACCAACAATCAAAGACAGCATTCGGACTAGCAGAAGGAAGTTCTGAGGATGGTACATATGGACACTACCTTTATGCCCTAAGCCAAGCACAGGAGCATACTTGTGATGTACAGCATTAACAACCAAAAGGCTTTGGTACACTGGCCGGACGTTGGGCTGTCCTTGGCAGGAAACCCTACTGTAAAGAGTACTGTAACAGTGATATGGAAGGACATCACATGCAACATGCCAAAGAGCATCCCAAAGGCAACAAAATTCACTTCAGGGCAATGAGGTGACAGAATTGGAAATAAATGTATAAAACTAAAACAATGCAATTGGATTATTTTCATAAGAAAAACTGTGGCTGTTGTAAATCCTGCAGCATGTAGTAAAATGTGCATTACAACTGTCGAAACTTAAAACTTCTCCTCAAATTTTCATGCAATTTCAGTGCTTTCAGCTGAAAAAATGCATTGACTTCTTTCAACAGTAACCTATTGAAGTCATCAACAGAGCTAGGACTAAACTACTATAGAAAGAGACAGCATCATCCACTTAACTCCAAACAGGAAGGACCATCTTAGACTCAAGAAGAGAAAAAGAAACTGCCAGTGTATATACTGCCTTACTTCTAGACTTTGCAAACTAGACTACATAACATAAAACAGCTCACAGTGAATTCTGGTTTGCCTGTTGGAACTGTGCATCTACTGCCTGGATTTCTAAGAGGTAAACAAAATTCAGTGTCTCTCTAACTACTGGCATTGAACGGCCCAGACAAACTGCTATACTGATCCAGTTATTACAACTCTGACTTAAAGCTGGACAGCGTGAAGTTTATTTTGGTGTGGCAGGTATTACTTAGGTTCATAGGTTCATACTAGGCTATCTGCCCTAGGGCATTTATAAGCCTAGCCAGAATGTGTTTGGCTTTCGCCACCCATTTTAAATTTATTTTGCTATGCCCTTTTTCGAGGTTAGTATACTGTGCCTCTGTCTAACAGTGACACAGAAGTGATACCCGGGGTAAACCTACGATCTCCCATCCACTCATCAAGATTCCTTTGAAGAGAGTCAATGAGGGACTCTGCCTAACCTGGACTGGGATTTTATTCCAGAGTGAAGGGAGCCTCTGGGTTATGAATCTGTCCCTCCAGAATGTCCTATTTATTTCAGTGCTGAGGTTCAAGTCTCTCGAGCGCGTAGCTCGATGGGATTTGGGATTTGGACTTTCTGAGGTGCAGCATGTCCATTAATTCCGGGTTGGACATGGCTTTATACATCAGGCACAGATCGCCTCTGAACAGGCGGTATGCCACTGAGTAGAGCTGGAGTTTCTTTAACCGGGCAGCATATGGCATCTGTTTGAGCCCTTTGATCCTCTTGGTGAGGTACTTTTGGGGTCTTTCCAGTTGCTGCAGGTGTCTGGTAAGGTACATCCCAAAAGGGGCATTGTACTCAATTATGGGCCTGAGGAGGGACGAGTAAAGAGGCACAATGACCTCCCATGATCTAGATGTGAATCCCTTCATGATTAGGTGGGCTATATAAAATGTTTTTCTAACCACTTTGGCCACGTGGTTGTCAAATGAGAGATTGCTATCAACTTGGGTCCCCAGGTCCCTAATTACTTCTTCTGTACTTAATGGATTACCACCCATGTGGTAATTTGTGGGCACTTTGTTTTTAACAAAGGGGATGACCATACACTTTTTGGCATTTAGCTTGA
Organism: Protopterus annectens; assembly: GCF_019279795.1. Classification (NCBI taxonomy): domain Eukaryota; kingdom Metazoa; phylum Chordata; order Ceratodontiformes; family Protopteridae; genus Protopterus; species Protopterus annectens. The sequence continues at coordinate 836,863,639 of NC_056737.1, forward strand.
GGCCATGGCTCTGGCACCAGTTGTCTGTTTCTATGAGGCCCTTTTGGAGGATGCTTGTGTCGGCTGGAGAGTCGATTATGGCACCCAGTTTGCAGTCATCTGCGAACTTGGTCAGCCACAGTCCTTCCATGTTGGCCTGTGCCTCCAAGAAATATATACCGAACAAGAGAGGTCCCAGGACTGAGCCTTGTGGGACACCACTTGTAACTGGTTTGGAGTCTGACATGGCTCCAGCAATTCTAACCATGTGGGTTCTGCCCTTGAGCCAGTTTGCAATCCATCTAGTGACATAGGGGTTTATATTTAAGCTGGTGAGCTTATCTATAATGCCCAAGTGGGGTATTGTATCGAAGGCTTTTGCGAGGTCCAGGTAGGCTGTGTGGACCACCTTCCCCTTGTCAATGGCCTTGGTGACTGTTTCAAAGAAATCAACCAGGTTTAAGAGGCAGGATCTGCCCTTAACAAAGCCAAACTGGGTAGGATCCAGTGTCTGTAGGTCCCAAATATCTTTATTTATGATGTGCATGATGATCCTTTCCATAGCTTTGCAGACCAAGCTACTCAGGCTTATGGGGCGATAGTTTCCAGGATCCGTTGAGGCACCACCTTTATGGAGAGGGACCACTGTTGCTGTACGCCACTCTTTGGGCACATATCCTGTAGTAAGGCTGAGATTGAACAGTAGTTTTATGTTTAGGTTTAGCTCTTCTTGGAGTTCATGTAGGACGCAGCCCGGGACACAGTCTGGTCTCATTGATGCTGTGTTTTTTGCTTTGGAGAGGGCGGCTCTTACCTGAGCATCTGAGATGTCAGGGGGGCAGCACTCTGCTGGGATAGATATTTGCCCTTTTGGTGGGGAGGGGGGGGAGAAGTTTGCGCTGAACCTGTCAGCTAGGATGTTGGCAATGTCTTATAACCTGAAGCAGCCATGTGCATTTACCATATGCTCTTAAGGTCAAATCAGTCACCCCCTTGCATATTATTTGTTGGCAGAAGTGCAGATTTCTAGCCCATGTGTGCAAATATGAAGTGCCACAGTGATGTGCATCGTGAGACTGTACCACTCAATACCAAGAATAAACCTTAAAGTAAATAGAAAATTTACTGTACAAATATTCTGGAAGCTAAATAAATTAAAAAGATGTCATCTGTAAGGGGAAACAATTTTACTTCAGAAAAATAAAATAAACAGTAGATGATGGCAGGATTCAGAAACTATGTGCACAACACACAAGGCATATTTATGCAGCTTGCATATGTGGAGAGTTTTTTTGGCCATTCAAAGACATGACTTGCATAAGTAGAATTTCTTGCAGTATGTGGTACATTTAAATGGGTTGATACTGTACACAAAATGATTAAACAGAGTTTATATTTCAGAAACATTGTGCATTCAACTTGATCTTGTGAACTGAGCAAATGAGAAAGTACAGTTTTGTACCTACCATAAATGTAGATGTTCGAGGATCCACATTGCTGCAGTCCTAACTATTGGGTAGTCCGCTGTCCAGTCGGCCCGAATACCAAAGTATATTGACGGGTCAGGGCGCATTAGACTGACGTCAGTACGCCAGGGTACTAATGCGCATGACCGACGTCATATCCTCAGTCTTTTCTTGCCCCAGATGTCAGAAGACCCTGAAAAGCTAAGGCCAAAACCAAAAATTCCAAACATACCTGCACCAAAAATATGTACAATATATACAAAATTACCAGAATATAACCTCACCTACACAACCACCCTTAAACACAGAGGGAAGGAGGGAGGTTGGACTGCAGCAATGTGGATCCTCGAACATCTACATTTATGGTAGGTACAAAACTGTACTATGTTCTTCATTCCACATTGCTGCAGTCCTAACTATTGGGTAGAATCCCAAAGCAGAGGTAAGGGAGGCTGGCAAATCATAAGGAATTAGGAACTGACAACATGCCTTGCAAAATAGCTGTGGCAAAACCAGCCCTAGACTTAGAGTAGAGAGGAAGGTGATAATGCTTAGAGAAAGTATGCACTGAACTCCAAGTAGCTGCCTCCAAAATATCCTTAGTGGCCACCCCCCTTAGAAATGCTGTAGAAGTGGCAGTAGCCCTAGTGGAATGAGGCCTAATTCCAGCTGGAATCTCCTTGCCATGATAGGAATAACAAAATGCAATGCAAAACCCAATCCACCTAGAAATAGTTTGTTTTGACACAGGCTTGCCCTGCGAACCCAAAGCAAAAGAAACAAACAACTGCTGAGACTGCCTAAAATCCTTAGTCCTGCTCAAATAATAACGCAATTGCCTGTGTACATCTAAAGTGTGCAAAATCTTTTCCCCTTTATTTTGGGGATCTGCATAAAAAGTAGGCAAATGAATAGTTTGGTTTAAAGCCACACTAGAAACCACCTTAGGCATAAAGGAAGGATTAGTAATAAAGATACCCTATCCTTATGAAAAAAAAAGGCTCTACCGCCATAAGGGCCTGCAACTCAGAAACCCTTCTTGCAGAAGTAATGGCCAATAAAAAAGCAGTCTTCCATGACAAATATTTCAATTCAGCAGTAGCCAAAGGTTGTAGAGTAAGTTTCTCCAACACAAAATTGAGATCCCAAGCAGGAGTAGGAGCTCTACGTGGGGGTCTTATATTCTTTGCCCTCTAAGAAATTGCTTGAACAAAGGATGCGAAAACAATGGTGGGTCACAATCATAGTGAGCTGAAATTGCTGCAGCAGGAATCTTAATGGAAGAGAAAGACAAACCTTTGTCCAATAACTCAGTAAGATATTGAAGAGCCACACTCAAATTAGGCTCAGAAATCTCCAAATTGTTTGCTGCACTCCAAAATAAAAATCTCTTCCATTTTTCTGCGTACACTTTCCTTGTACTAGGTCTTCTGGCTTCCATAATCACATTTAAAACTTGTTGAGGAAGTTGAGACCTGCTGTCTTTCAAAACAGAATATGCCAGGCTGTTAGATGAAGAGATTGAAGCTTGACATTGAGCAGGTGACCGCCCCTCTGAGACAACAGGTGTGGAATCAAGGGTAAAGGCCATGGAGGCTTCCTTACCAGACTCCTCAGTAATGGGTACCAGTGCTGCCGAGGCCAATCTGGAGCTATTAAAATCATCCTTGGCTTGTCTTGTCTGACCTTTAGAAGCACCTTTGGGAGAAGAGGCAGAGGTGGAAAAGCATACACATGAAGATTTTTCCAACTGAAAGAAAGAGCATCCACTTTCCAAGCTGTGTGATGAAACCTCTTTGTGCAAAACTTTGGCAGCTGGTGGTTTAGTGGAGAAGCGAACAGATCTATGTCTGGAGTTCCCCATGACACTGTCAATTTTGAAATACATGAAGATCCAGTTTCCACTGTGGGGATCCATGATTTGTCTGCTTAACACATCTGCTAAGGAGTTCTGTGCTCCCGCAGAAACCTTGCCTGAAGAGTTAGTTGCAAGCTGAGCTCAGTCTCCCATAAAATCATTGCTTGCCTGCACAATGGGTAAGAATGAGTACCACCTTGTTTGTTGATGTACCACATGACAGTTGTGTTGTCTGTTAGAATCAACACCTGCCCTGGAAGAAGTAACTCCTTGAAAGCCATTAATGCAAACTGGACTGCTAACATCTCTTTCATGTTGATATGTAGATGCTGTAGTCTGGCAGGCCACTTGTCTTGTATCCACTTTCCATTTAGATGAGCTCCCAAGCAATGTCTGAGGCATCTGTCGTTAGAATCTGACTCGCCTCTGGCCGGGTCACAGAGAGTCCCTTGTTTAGGTGACATTCCTGAGCCCACCACAAAATTCCTTTGAATGCAAGGTATTATTTGAATGACAGTGTCCAAATCCTGGCAGTGCTGTGTCCATACATTTTGAGATACCATTGCAGCTTCCTCATATGCAGTTTGGCATTGGGAAGCACCAGAATACAAGATGCCATGAACCCTAAGGCTTGAAGGACTGTCCTTGCAGTCAGCCCGACTGAAGAGATAGTTGATGGAAGTAACTGGAAAGATTCTTTTGTTTGTCCGGGGTTAAAAAGGCCATCTGGGCTGCTGTATTCAGTCTCACACCCGGAAAGCACATGTCTTGAGAGGGTACTAGACTGGACTTTATTTCGCTCACAGAATACCCTAGGCATCTTAGCACTGCTATGACATAATCCAAATGCTGTAGAAGGTCTTCCTTTTCTTGAGCTAGAATCAGGCAGTCGCCCAAGTAAGGATAGATTTGCATTCCTTGTAGCCTGAAGTAAGCTATCACTGGAGCCAGAACCTTTGTGAATACTCTGGGCGCAGTGGATAAGCCAAAGGGCAATGCAGAGAACTGATAATGAGAATTTCCAGCTCGAAACGCAGATACTTCCTGCAACTTAGTCTTATAGGCACATGAAGGTAAGCTTCCTTGAGATCTAAAGTTACCATCCAGTGATCCTTGCCCAGCAGAGGTAAAAGCTGTTGTAACGTCAACATTTTGAACTTGGGAACGCCCAGATAAGTGTTGAGGATAGATAAATCCAAAATTGGCCTCCACGTGTTCTCCTTCTTCGTACTAGGAACAGGCGAGAATAAAATCCTAGGCCCCTTCTGGCACAGGAACTGGCTGAATGGCCCCTATGTGGAGCAACAGAGAAATTTGCTTGTGAGCCTCTTGTCTTTGTAGAGGAGGAATGTCTGGCATGCCTTTGAAAGGAGGCATGGTATGGAAATAAAACCTGTAACCGTGGTGAATGATATCCAGAACCCATCTGTCTTGGGTAATTAAATCCCAATTTTCTTTGAAAAGAGACAGCCTTCCTCCCAAAGGTGCTGCCAGGCGAGAATGTACTGGCAGCTGAAAAGGCAGGTCATTGGGTCTGCTTACGAAAGGACTGACCCCTGCCCTCACCAGAAGTCTGAGCAGGGGAACTCCCTGTCCTAGGCCTAAAAGAACCTTGAGCTCTGCCCCTACCACGTCTAGACCTACCCCTAGACTGGGAATCATAAGCAGGATAAGTCCATCCCTTAGTAGGCCAATTTCTACTAAACTTCGAGGCTGCACCTGCAAAAATCCTTAACAGTTTGCATAGACTTAGCCTTGTCCTCCATTTTCTTTAAGACTGCTTCCACAGGCGAACCAAACAACACATCAGACTGCAAAGGAGCATCCAAAATCCTTGTTTTAACATGCTCAGCTAAATTCTGATCTCTCAACCAGGCATGCCTACGAAGAACAGAACCAGTGGCAGCCACGAGGCCTGCACAGCATCAAAACCACATTGCAAGGAATGTTTACCCACCTGTTCAGACACATGAACTAAATCCTGCAACTCTTTACACTCAATACCTTCTGCCAGAGCATCCACCTTAGATTTCAATTGTGAAAGGAGATAATTCTGATATTTTAACATGTGAAACTGACAATTCAACGACCTCATGGCTAAAGTGGAAGAAGTATACACTTTCTTTCCCCATCTATCCAAAGCCCTTGCCTCTTTATCAGGAGGAACAGGATTTTTAAGAACAGAGGCCTTCACACCTTTAGGCCCTAGAGAGACAGTTTCGGGTCTGCCCTAGGACTCTTAAAAGATACTTATGAGCTTCAGGCACCCTATAGTACCTATCCGGGTTTAACTGGGGCAGGAGGCAAAGAAACAGGATTGAGGGAAGCCTCTGCAAAAACATCTTCCACCACATTCAGAACAGGAGGTATAGCTAAAGGCCTATGCTAGGGTAAAACAAGAATTCCCTAAGCCTCTTCCTGGAATCAGAGAAATCTTGACCTTCCCATTTAAAATGCTCCCTCATGGAATGCAGAGTCTCTGAAAATGAAAAATCCTCAGGAGGAGAAGCTGAAGGAGTAGAATCATCCACATCAGAATCAGAATAAGGAGGATACTCCTGCAAGTCTTCAGTCAAGACTCAGAAGCCTCCGAACATTGCTCAAAACTCTCAAACTCAGGTTCCACCCTAGGCCTCTTATCAGGAGGGGGCATAGAACCTCTAATCATAGTAATCAAATCCTCTGCCATTTTAAGCATATGTTTCTTAGGCAAAGACCCGAAGCACTAGGAGAAACCCCCACTGAAGTTAAACTAGGCCTGCCTCTCAAAGAAGCCTTGGAAACAGAAGGGGAGGCTCTAACCACCTTAGGAAGAGAGGGAAGAACAGCCACCTGAGAAGCCCCTCAGGCTGGCGTACTTCCTGTGGGGATACATCCTGTAACAGTCAAGTCTCTCCATGCGCCTCCTAAGAAACACCTGGCAAAACCTACGGCTCCACTGAGCCTTCTAAAGATCCACGCCTGGGACTGTCGGTTCTTCCACTCTAGGCTTTGCTGCTTTGTGCATTTTATAATTACAACGCTTCCCAAAACTAACCTGGCACAGTCTAACCTTCTCTTAATAGTGCGCTTGTTAAATCTAGCACAAGAGCGCATCCAACAACGCCGTGCTCAGGCCCTAAACAAGGTATACACAAAGTATGGTAATCCCTATGAGGTATCCGTTTCCCACAAGAAATACAGTTATTCACTTTTTCTGACATCCGTTAAATACTGAGGCAAGAAAAACAAAATATTGGGTACTTAGCCAACTTTGATTCGGTCTGAAACTCTGACTTCAGAAACTTTCAGAACGCCAACCTGCACTCGCAAAATTGCTTCTGCATCGGACCGCGGCAAAAGACTGAGGATATGTTTGGTATTCGGGCCGACTGCACAGCGGACTACCCAATAGTTAGGACTGCAGCAATGTGGAATGAAGAACATCTGCTGGAGCACACAAGTAATGGAAAAAGTCACCCAGACTCCGCCACAGCTTGCTGTGAGGGAAAGGTTAGTCTGCTTTTAACTTCTTGTATTTTCTATTACTTTACTGCCTTTTCCTATTTTATATACTGTGATTTGTTTTCTTTACACTGTTTTATCCGCGGTGGTGGTGCTGCGGTAGAGTTGTCGCCTCACAGTAAGACGCTGTCCGGTTCGACTCAGCTAGAGCGTCTTCTGCATGGAGACATGCGTGAATGGGCGTTCCTTCATTGAAGGTTGTGCGTCAGGGCTGGCAACTCGGTACGTAAAAATCAACTGCCAATCATTAGCGGACCGGAGTTCTGCTGTGGCGACCCCTAACCAGGAAAACCCGAAAGAGACAACAACACTGTTTTACTTGTATTCTGCTTTTAACTGCATATTAAAGGCTGGAAAGAGAACACAGCTGTGTTTCTTGCGACTCAGTCAGAATTTTTCACCTTCCTCTCATTCTTTTGCTGATGTGTTCGTAAACACAACTGTTTCTAATTGCTTGCCACTTGTGTCAATTTGATCACATATCTCCTTCCCTCTCCCTTTTCATTGGCTGATGTAAGCACAAAATTATCATTTTGTGAAGTCACTCCCCTTCAACTATTTAAATTTATTGACCATCCCACTGTATTACATAGAACCAGAATACAAAAGTGCCCACCCCCTTTCTATCTTGCTATTTTAAAATTAGTGGCTCTGCACTTAAGACAGCTAAAACTTAAGTTACCCCCTTTCATATCTAACTGCTGAGTGCACACTGCAGTGTTTAGGATATTTACCCATTTTCTTCCCATCTTGCCAAACTACTGCAAGGCCAGCAGTTATTGGAGAGCACACATTCTACCTGTTCGTAATCATCTTGGGATTAGTGCTTCTGTTTTCTCCTGGTAAGGAAGAAGCACAGGGACATTATTTCCTGGAGACTGCTGATCACCAGAAAGCCTAATAACTGCTTTATAGGTGACAGCTTGGAATCTGTGCTTATATTCTGATCCTAGTGAGAGAAGGAGCAGAGTGCATTGATTCCTGACCATTTCTGATTGGACAGTGAGTGTCTGTGCTTAACGTTTCTGACTGGTCTGGTTACTATTCAAGGCATCTACCAGGAAATGGGTACAAGCCTGTGGCCTGCGTCTTTCCTTGGGATTGGTGCTAATGTTTTGCTTCTGGTGAGAGAAGCAGCTAAGGAGCATTGTATCCCAGCAGAGTGAAGTTGTGGTGAGACCAGCAGTAGTCATTCATGCAACTCCCCTCTTTTCATCATTCTTGACAAGCTAATTATTTGTTTTCAGTAAATACTGCTTGATTTGTTTCTAACTTCAGAATATCTGCCTAAATACTTCATCTTTAAATTTTCATGGCCTACGTATTAGTTTCCCCTCAAGTGTTTGGCAGCGCTCTGTACAGACTCGGACATCTTGAGTGACATTTTTCCTGTAAAAGCACAACTGAAATTTCTCCACTACCTAGTTACACACAGGGCAACTAGTTTTCAGTGACAAGCACTGTCCCCATAGTTGCAAACCAGACATTCCTGACATTTATTGATATTCTCACTCCAGCTGTCCAATCAACAAAAAAATGGTCTGTTGCCATGGATACCAGCTTGATGGATATGGGCATCCTGAGGCAATGTAGAAATTGCGTCATGTTTACTGACAACTAGTTAATTCTCAAATAAACTGATATGGTATGTGAGAGATGTATTTACACAATGTCACTGGAGACAAAGCTCAAGTACTCCTAATGTCAAATAAGGTTGTCAGTAGTACGCACGCTGCACCCATCACACAATTCACAATTCAAAGCCAATATACCAGCCCACATATGCTGAGGCACTTAAATGCAACTTTCCTACACCACAAATTCCTACTAGATGAAGTACACACAACAAATACCCTCAGCAGCCGCAAATGCATTCTTTCAAAACACCCACGTCAACACATACAGCTACACCTCATGGAGCCTCTACCTCCAAGCCCATAAGGCAAGCCACCACACAATCCAACATTCTAGTCATTGGAGACTCCATCACGAGACACACCGATGTCCCTCTCACCAGGCTGAGTAAGCAGAAAGTCACGGTCAGTTGCTTATCAGGGGCTAGGGTCCACCACATTACACATTAACTCAGATCATTGGACCACAAGTACCAATTTAACTCCCAGTCCATGTGAGATGTACCTCCCTAGACTATATGAAGACAGACATCATGGAGCTCTTGGAATGTGCATCTCAGGCTGGTATAAGCCTAGCATTGAGCAGCATTTTACCTTCTCCAAGGATGATGCCAAAATGCGAAAAAGAAATGACTGACTAATAACTGGCTTAATTTCTGGCATCATTCTAAGGAGGTGCAGTATGTATCAGCATAGAAGGAGATGGTCAACAGACCACGCTGCTTTGCCAAGGATGGTCTGCACCTCTCCCCTCTAGGCTTTTAAATATTAGTTAAAACATTGTCTTCCCCCATAGTGCCTTTTTTAGACAATGCCAAATTGAAAGTACTTCCAACATAGCAAATCAAAACCAAGAAAATCTACAGGCATCACTGCTCGGTGTTAAGACTCTAATCAAAAAACTCCACTCCTAGATGCTCTCTTCACCTTAGTGAATGGTGATGTCTGTGTGGTCAGAGACACTGTTTAAAACTGAGGAGAGCACACCAACAGTGCAAGATTATAATGCCTTCCATACATTTAGACCAGAAACTTCAAAGGCAGGGACTATAGATGGAGGAGTCTCCATTTACATAAAAAATAAATTTACTTCAAGGCTGGTCAAACAGGACAATGCACTACAGCTTCTCCATGTTCAAATCACCATAGGCAAAATCCAATACCACTTTACTGCAAGCTACAGGTCCCCCTCTATGACCCAGGAAACCATACCATGTATTTAAACTTATTAGAAACACTAACCATCCAACCCAATACCACAGTCATGGGTGACTAATTACTGCACTATTAACTGGGAATCCTGTATGACACCAAACATACAGGGACAGAGATGCCTGGATTTTGTAAACAGAAACTCCTTGGATATAACCATACTGGATCTGATCCTCACTAATATGGGAGAGTGCTGCACACCCCCGACTGTAATGTCCTCCCTGGTAAAGTCAGAACACAAAATGGTCTCTTTTGAAGTAAAACTAAAATCTGGATCCCCAGCGAAACCTGGAACATTTAGGAACTACTCTAAGACTAACCTCCTGCTATTAAGTGATAATTTTAATTTCCAAGCCCCTATAATTTATTTTATTTTACATTTGTTGACCAGGAGTGTCTGACTGAGCTGAAGAGCCCTTTTTCAGGGGAGGCCCGGGGAGAAAAGCTCCAACATATTATACAATTTTCATTATAAATTAGCATTAAACATCAATGTTACAGGATTATTACAAGGCATTAAGTAGCAATACAATGTTATACAGTGTCAATAATCAGGAGTATAGCATAACTATTTCAAGATGTATAAAAAGAAATAGGTTAGTAAGATGAGTACAGTTTTTAGGGTAAGTGGTTACAAAAACCCAGTTTTATCATGATGTAGTTGCATGAAGGCAAAACAATTACAATAGAATGTTTCTCTGAGGCAATATGCTTAATAGATTTTAGAAGACAGTAGAAAGAGCAGTCAAGGAAGATTAGAGAGAGCTAGTGAGAGGAGTGAGTTAAGGGCATAAAGTAGATTAAGGTATGAGAAGTAGGGGATGTTAAGGAGGGAGAGTGCAGTGGCAGGACCAGTGACTTTTAAAGTGCTCTTTGGTGGCTGTCTTAAATTATTTAGGGTGTGTAAGGGTCCTGATTTCTAGTGGGAGCCTATTCCAGGCAATAGTGATGTGATAGCTGTACATGTTGCGTCCGAATTTAGACTTGGGTTTGTAGATTTGTAGTAGGTCTTGGTTAGAGCTTCGGAGAGGTCTGGAAGGAGAATAATGGGAGATGAGAGGTGATTGTGCTAAAGTAGGAAGGCTGGTATAGGATAGAATGGATGACCTGGAGCTGAGACAGAAAAGCTAGTGGGGTAAATTCAAGCAAGGTTTAGGTGCTTTAGAGAGAGAGACAGTGATGGGATTTGTAGGTTTGTTGGGCAGCAAATCTAGCTACCTTGTTGTAGGTAGATTCGAGTTTGGTCACGAGTGCGGAGTTAAGATTTGTGAGAATTTGAGAATTGTACATTAGACTGGGTAGAAGGTTGGTAAGAGAGAGTAATCTTGGCTTCAGAGGTAAGGAATTTCTTGTTACGGTAAAGGCGACCTAGTTTTGAAGGAGTCTTTTTGATACAGTTATTAACATGCAAGTCAAATTTAATCTGATCATCGATGGTTACGCCCAAGAGCTTAGTGCTGGATTCCACCTGAATGGGAGTGTTATTAAGGGACTGTATGGAGGAGGAGGGTTTAATATTGTTGAACCTTTTTTAGGTAGGAAGAGTAACAACTTTGTTTTTCTAGGGTTAAGGATGAGCTGGTTGTTGGAGAGCCATGTTTCAACTAAGTTAAAAGATGCCCGAGTAGCTGAGAAGAGCTTAGAGGGAGAGTTGGCTGTGGTGATGACTGTAGAGTCATCTGTGTACTGCACTATAGATGACTGAGGACAGGAGGTATAGAGCTGATTAGTAAAGATATTAAAAAGTAAAGACCCTGGGATAGACCCTTGAGGTACACCCATTTCAATGTTTCAATAACATTGTTTAGAATACTGTGGGCATTCATAGAGTAAAAGGAAATATGTTTGTTTGGAGAGGAAGAGTTTATTAAGTTGGGAGAGGTAGAGTTCATAGGTTCACAGGTTGGTACTAGGCTATCGGCCCTAGGGTTTATACAAGCCTAGCCATAACAATTCCCTGGATATTTCTTCCCACAATATTTACTTCTCTGGACCCCTGTCTAGCAGGGTGACTGACATGATCCCCGGGGTGAATTTCCTATCTCCCATCCAATCATCAAGGTTCCTTTTGAAAAGGGCCAAGGAGGAGCTCTGCTTGACATGTATAGGCAGTCTATTCCAGAGTATGGGGAGTCTCAGGAACCTATCCCTCCAGCATGTTTTGTTCATTGCGATGACAAGGTTTAGATCCCTGAAGCATGTGGCTCTGAGGGATTGGGATTTCTTTAAGTGGAGCATGTCCAACAGCTCAGGGTCTGATATGGCCTTGTATGTTAAGCAGAGATCGCCTCTGAGTAGACGATATACCACAGAGTATAGTTGGAGTTTTTTTAGACTGTCAGTGTATGGCATCTGCTTTAGGCCCATGTGGGGGTGGGATGTGGATGTCAAGGGTGATTTGCTTATGGTCAGACCTGACCAATGAGGGGGTGACCACTGGTGTGATGCATCTATCTCCCATGTTGGTAATGACCAGGTCTAGGATACTGGAGCCCCTGGTGGGACAATGGATTAGTTGATCCAGGGCGTTGGAATTTATGAATTCCAAGAACCGTTGGGAAAAGGAGTTGGTACCCAAACAGTTTTCCCAGTTAATGTCAGGGTAGTTGAAGTCACCCAGTATTACGGTGTTTGGTTGTATCTTAATATTTTCCAGTATGTTTAGAAAGGTGTAGTGAGAATCTTGGGGCATGGTGGGGGATCTGTAGCAAGATACAATTTGGATTGCAGTCTTACCTAGTGTTAGTTGCACCTGGAGAATTTCAGGTGCATTGTGTTGGGCAACTAGCCTGGTGGTGTGAATATCCTTGGTGAATATGGACATTCCTCCACCTTTAGTGTTTCAGTCTTGGTTTTGTGGCCGAAAAGTGTGGTAAGAGTTGTAGCCTGGTATTGCAGGGGTGCTCTCTGGAGCCTTGAACCAGGTCTCAGTTACTGCACAGATATCAATGTTCTCCATTTTTAGGAGTGCCTCAAGAGAGTGCATTTTGAGGTTTAGACTTCTAGCATTGAGCAGCATTACCTTCAGATTTTGCATGCTTGTATCGTGTACGGTGGTGGTTTTGTCCTTTGAACCTTGCCTAAAAAAGGCACTATAGGGGTTGCAGGGTGATGGATGGGCCCAGGATTTGGATGTGTCCTGATGGAAGTAGGGCTACAAGAAGTTGGTAAAGTTTGAAATTAAATAGGTTGTAAGCCAAGAACTTAGTCTTGGTTTTAGATGCTAGAGAGTGAGGGGGAGGAAGTTTGATTTTATGCAAAGGGATGTTGATGGAAAAGATAGAGGAGGAGATTGTAATAGAGTACTGCAGAGATGAGAAACAGTTAGTATGGGGATTAGTGGGATCTCTATGGACAGGTGGTAATGGAGCAGTAAAAGATGCAAGAATGAGAAGTAGAGGCGGCAAGAGGAAAATTGAGAGGGTTGCAAAAGCCATGGCCTAAGGTGGGGAAGTAGGATTGGGATGGAGTGAGGAGTGGATAAGGGACTAGGAAAAGTAAGGTGTTGGACCTGTTAGAGAGTTGAAGTAAAATTTAAGTGAAACAATCTGTATGGGGAGAGTAGAGGATATGCATAAAGGAGCAGGATTTTCAGCAGACTAAACTATGAAGTGATAAGTAAGGGAGGGTAAGGTGTTTAGAATGATATAGCCGACAGAAAGGGGTGGAGTTAGGGGAGGAAGGGATTAGGTGGTTAGGTATAAAGGAAATGATATGGTGGGTGGGGAGTGAAGTGAGCCCAAACGTAGCGAGGATGAACGAAGCGGGATTGTCCAGGAAGAGTCACCACAAGAAACAATCAGCAGGGCAGGAGGGAAAGAGTAAGGAGCACACAGTGAGAGAGTCAGCAGGTAAGAAGAAGAGGTGGGGAGATGTAGACAGAGAAGGAAGAGATGTAATAGCGAGGTATACACAGGTATTTGCAGTAAGCTAAAAACAGTTAAAAGGAAAACACAAACAGAAAAACAAAAAGTATAACTAAGAGAGTTGACATAAGGGTAGTGACTAACTTTTAGATGGCAGACAGAGGCAAGGTTTCTAAACAGGTGAGTATTGGGGGGGGGGCTCAGTGGTATGCAGGTATCCTGTACAGTAGACAAAGTAAGACTTACTTTGTGGTATGAGCTTAGAACATACTTTTAGTATAAACTGGCTATACAATAGAGCACAGGCGTGATTCCAGGAGTTGGAGCAGTATCAGTAAAGGCAGATGCAGTCTAAACTCTGAGAACACTGCTGCCTATGCAGAACTGTTCACAGAAACCATGTACAAGCATGTTAATAGCTGTATAGAGGCAGCTGTACCCACCAGGAATACAGAACAAACAAAAAACAAGCCACCCTGATGGAATCACAAAATGAACAGGCTATATAACAGCAAGAAGCAAATCATGGCAAAAATTAGGGGGTGCGGCACCCAGCAGGATAATAGCACTTTCAAATTAAACAAACAACTCAAAAGAGAACAGAGTCTACCAAAACCAAATCTGAAGCAAGTTTTGCCTCCCGGGCAAAGGACAACTACAAAGCATTCTTTGGCTATGTCTGCAACCTCAAAGGCAATACACAATTGTGTGCAGAGCTCATTGAAAATGGAGACACCTATACTGAGCCAGAAGATATAGCAAACGTCTTGGCTGATAAATTCAGTTCCAACTTTACCCCTCTCTGCCCCTCAACCTTCCCTCGGGAAATACCATCAAATATAACTCCATCTACTATCACTAAGGAACTGGTCCTTAATGCTGTCTCTAAGATCTATAACACTGCATCTATGGGCCCAGACAATATCCCAAGATGCCTTCTAAATAGCATGAAACATGACCTATCACAGCCTCTCGAATTACTATTTAACTGTAGCCTCCAAACAGGCTTTGTGCCTCATGACTGGAGAACAGCAACAGTCATCCCTCTGCACAAAGGTGGGCCATCGACAGACCCACAAGTCTCACTAGTCTTATATGTAAAGCCATGGAAATGACCAATAGAGATATAGTAAACCTCCAGACACTGGAGCCAACCCAGTATTGTTTCGTCAAGGGCAGATCATGCCTACTCAGCCTGGTGGGCTTATTTAGAAGGTAACCACAGCAAAGGATGAGGGAAAAATGGTTCAAACTGCCCACCATTTGACGCATTGACACACCCAGTGAATAGCCAACTAGCTCAAAGACAGGACCCAGGAAGTTAGAATTGGGGAGACCACCTCTACAAGGAGGACAGTCACAACTGGAGTCCCTCAGGGATCAGTCCTTGGACTGCTCCTTTTTGGGATTCATTTCTCTGAAGTCAAGGTCAACGGCTGACTAAATTTGCAGAGGATTGCAAAATTAGGGGCCGTCATTTAATCCCACACTGACCCAAATGTTCTCTAAGAAAGGCTAACACAGAAACAACTGGTGTTAGAACTATGGACTAAAACTAAATACCAAGAAATGCATAATGGTATCCTTTTGGAAGTCATCCACTCCTGCTATCATATTGACAACACACCCCCAGAGTTGACCCAGCAGCCAGGGACTTAGGGACACACACAGATAGTAATCTAGCCTTTGACCACGATGTGTCTACAGTATTGAGGAAACCATTCTATGTTGCACAACTTATAAACAAAGGTATGGCATCCTAGTCCAAGGAAGTCATTGTTCCACTGTATTCGGCATTCATCAGACCTGTCATTGAGTACAATGCCTCCTTTGGTATGTACCTACCCAGGCATATCCAACAATTGGAACGTCCGCAGAGGTTCCTCATTAAATGAATACAGGGAGCAAGTAAAATGTCCTATGCAGACCGCATCAAGCCCTATCCCCGTTTTCTGTCTCCTACAGGCTTTTGGGGGAGATCTATGCCTAGCATACAGGGTATTATCAGACCCCACTCTGATGGACCTCCTGCATATCCACAAAGCAAATCGCACCAGAATTACCCATTCTAAAGACTTAAACCATGGCTGTGATATAAATAGGAACTGCTGGAGAGACAGGTATATATCCCAGAGACTACCACGTCTATGGAACAGGCTCCCCATCTGGATGGAGCAGAGGTCCTCCCTAACCCAACTCAACTTGGACAATTAGATGGGGAACAGGAAATTCATCCCTGGTTTGGCACTTGCATCTCTAATGGACACAGGCAACCTGTAAATAGTTCATCTCCCAGGCCCCTGCTTATAAATGTTTCACCTCCCAAACCCCTGCTTATACTTACCATGGATATCAGAACTTGTCAGAGATTTGGGATGCATGGCTAGGCTTAAAAAGGCCCTTGTGGTTGTTAGCCTAGTAAACACCTATGAATCTACGAAAGTGCACTGCATATACATGTAGTAGCATGGCTACACAAGGTAATGAGTAATTGTCACAAATAAGCAGTACAGATACACATGCCAATAAGTGGTGCTCCATGGAAATGTCAGCAAAAAAATCAAACTTAACTAACCAACAAGTCGCCAAGTTACATAGGACCATCTGCAGTACATAATAAATGAATATAACGAAATTTTCCATGAAGAGATACAAGTAAATCAGACAAAAAAAATAAAAATGCAATGCATACTACACAGCAGCCACTATGCTAAAATTAAAGCAAAATATAGAGTGCAGAGCAATGCCTGCACACACTGTACATCATGCAGCATCACATAGCAGCACAGGCAGAAATGTGTTCATGTGTTCCAGCCATCATCATTTGCACAAATGCACATCACTCCATGGTACGGAGAGGGCACACAGTAAAAGGAATAGGCAAGAAAGAGTGCACCACATCACACTCTGTTGGATGCCCCCTAAAGGTTTTTATTTATTTATTTATTTTTTTAACATGTGCTCCCTGGAGCATTTTAAACAATGTACTATATGCAAGGCATACACTGTACTATGGGCTGTTCCTACTGTGTGGCATCACACCACAAATTCACCTTTCTAGCTAGAAAGTCTCTAAGGATCTTCCAGTTCAAACAGGACAGATTATAAATGCTGAGGAGTCGCTTTGCACCAAGTTCCATGCTGGAAGTGCAATGTGGCTATGCAAGATATGGAGGCACAGCCACAGGGCTGGCCATATGGTAGGGCTGACTAGGGTTATAGCCAAAGATGGGGTCAGTGTGCCTTGGCTTCCAGCCTCTTTAGAAACCTGTGCCACATCTACCTCATTTAAAAGGTACTGTGGAAATTGTGGGGGGCTGACATACCGCCAGCAAAAATGGGGGGGGGGCAACAGCAGTCTGACTAATTACTAACACAGTCCTAAATATTCTAATAGTAAAAATATGAGACAGAGAGAGAGCAATAACAGCCTGGCATGCTACTGGACAAAGCACAGTTATTTACGGAACTAAATGTAATTGCACTGACTATAACTTTACATTTTCAAGCAAATTCACCGTTGCAGTCCTCATCTGCGAATATCCTGCCAGCACACATTCCAGACATTGGACTGAGTTCTATCTTCTGCAGTGACTTCATCCAACTTTCTCCCCCTCAGAAAAGTACACGGAGGATGTCAGATAATGCCATTATAAAATCTTTCTTGCCACAGAAGTAATACAGTCACATGAATTTTGAGCATTATTAATCCATCAGTGGGCCTGTTTCCACAGGAATTTCTTTGTAGCAATTTCAAACGTACGTTTTAATATCTGATAGTGATAAGAGTTAGTAGTATTCGGGCCACAGGACAAAATGTCCATGTGTCTACATTGTCAGGCTCACTTCAAGGACAAATCAGAAAGAGAGTGAACTCAAAGTTTGCAGCTCAGAGCAGTGGGTGTCTGGCATGGTTCCATCAAGATGCCATCTGCCAAGGCCTCTGGGAGCCTTTATCCACAGCATAAGCACTCTGAAAACCGAGGAGGAGAAGCAATGGAAAACAGACACAGTAAGGACACCATTGGTTTTCTAATGAATTATATATTACTGTGAACTAAAGCACTTCTCAAACAAAGAAATTTTGTGCTAAAGAAAAAAACATTTTACCATATTTCACTATTTCTATTTCTTTCTGTTGGATTCCTATTTTCCTGAAAGTGAGAAGTAACTGTATTGTACTAATTTTCTTTGACAGTGCATTCCAGCAAGCTGAAACTAGTATGGTGAATGACCTTTCACCAAATGTTAAAGAGAATGGAGGGGTAACTATTTGAAATGTTGGGACCCACTAGAGCGAGTCCTGAAACATGGAGGCTGAATGGCCAAAAAAAACAGACTTGCAAATACAAAGTCCAAGATGGCCATTTCCTGGAATATTCCCCTTTCTCCACTGTATGATAAATTCAAGAGTTGGTACATACAAGTTCAGAGGGTGTGGGGGGCTTGCCCCTGATATCAGGGGGTGGAGGGGCTTGCTCCCTACAAATAAAGTTTAAAGGAGAAAAGTGATTTCTACATTTATTTTTCTGTTTCGTTTTTTTTTTTTTTTCCAGCTTGTCAGCACTTGGCATGTCAAGTGCTGAGATCTCTACAGAGAGACTAACCGAGGTCTTTTGAATTTGAGGCTTTTGCTTCTTCAAAAGAAGTGCAACTGTTCTTGGAGCACTTTATTTGCAAGGGCAGGGCAGTCACTGAGGAGTTTATATATTAGCATATTTGATAAGTAATTAGATCTAGCTGGAGCTGTACATCATCTGTTTTTTGGTAAAGGTCAAACAGTGGTGTTCTCTGTTGCTGAACAGATGTCTGAATCGCAGACCTGTGTTCTCAGTAGTTTGTAGGACTGAAGTACTGTGTGGAAAAGAGAAGTTATGACAGATGGTACATACTCTAGCCTAGTAAAACAAACACTGAGCAATGGGTATAAAGGATTCAAGAGTTAGAACACTAGAAACGCAATAGGCAGCTCTCACACAGTGACTAGTTCAACCAGGGAATTAAAACAGAGCACTGCCAAACAGCATAACTAAATACCTAGGCAGTTACCTTTGTTCAGCTGGACTATCTGAAGGGTCCCTGATGTTTACTGGGCTTGTCTTAGCAAGTCATTTGGCAGTACCAAAAACTGTAACTGCTGATTTGTTAAAAGTTTGTCAGTTTTTTGATACGCCAGTGCCAAATGTCACTGAAGTCTTACTATAATACAGAAAACAAATTTTGGGGCTTTATGAAAGTGAACTTTCACTTGACTTTTACACTGTAAATAAACTGCACTTAAAGAAACTGCCCCTACAGCACTATACTTGTTACAGTATGGTTACCCTACATTTCGTTGTACAACCCTTCATTGTAACATAACAAAAATTATTCACTGGAATACACCTCAGGAAATCCTTTCCTCTGCAGAACATATATGAAAAATAGGATGTCCCCCCACTAAACCCATGAAAGTGCTCGGTTTCAGAGATTTATTGAGGTATGTTTTGTTGAGTAATTTTCATACACTGATATAATGTATTAGACGAACAGTTTTATATAGTTTTGTGTACATGTGTATAAAATCTACCTGTATAAAGACACACACACACAGTATGGTGTGTGTACAGAGCAGAGTCTTTCCAAAAAGGATAGAAAAAGAATGTAAGTTTTGCAAAATTGACCTCGGTCTTCAGATCAAATTAAAGTTACGATCATCCATGACTGTCCTTAATACCACTCAGAAGCACTTCTTGTCCTCATCACAGACAACCTGTCAGAGCTCAGTAATATGAAACAGAATGCACAACCACTTTTTTTTTTTTTAAATAAAATGATGATCTCACAAATGAAAGCTAAACATTTCTAATATCAGAAAGTACAGGTTAACTGAAAAAAAAATCAGGTGAGCAGCTCTACCACCACTTATTTTGTGCAGTAAGTGCATCATAACTCAAAATTTTCATACAAAACATACAGTTCTGTTTCACTGAAAACAGAAAGGTTGGACAGTTAATTAAAAAGTCACGACAGGCAGACTTGGTCCTTGGCCCTACCTCTTCCCACATACCATCACAAGTTTTTATTGCATTAACTTGGGATAACCTTCCCCTATAAAGTCATGCTGCTATCATGCATACTTCTCAACTGTACAGATTTTTGCACAATGTCCAGATTTTTGCCTCATATTTTTGGTCTGTTCCTCATAAAAATATGCGATTTCCTGGCAAATCACTGGGATAATCCGAGGACTGAAGTTACTAAATAATGATATACACTTGTGTTTCAGACTTCGTATCCTTTAAGAAAATGCATGTTAAGACAAATTCTCTATTTCTAGAAACTTTCCTAAGTTTATAAGAGCAGCATTTAAAATTGGTCCCTATTTTTGGGACTTCGTTCCCCCCATTCTGTGAGGCTTTGTCCAGATTTGTTGCACTAACAGGTTGAGAGGTATGCTGCTATATATCCTGTGTCACACCATCAACTACATTTCTACTTAACTCCTTGATCACGCCATCCTTCAGTGTTCAAACAGGCTGAAAGTTTGGGTTTTTTTGCTTAATTCCCACTTTGGTGAAGGGAAACCACACTCTGCTTCCTGTAGTCATCTTATATTTTACCCTCCCCTCCAGTGATTTATTAAAACGGGCAACTGCAAGCATTGCTTCTACTCTAAGTTCTACAAGAATCAAAGTGTGGTCTGAATCGCTTTGGTATTTCCTGTCTTATCCACAAGAAGTTTGAGAGATAACCCCTCCCCTCTCTGAACACATTCTTATGTGAAAGAAATTATGGCAACACCCTCCCCCAACCCAGAATGCTTTTACTGTCTGGCCTCAAAAGTTTCATTCCATTTAGAAACTACAATATACCACAAGAGTTGAATCTTCCCCGTTTTTTCTGAATCCTACTTTGTGTACAATGTCTTGCAGCAATAACTGGGTTCCTTTCAGTCCCGTAAACATTTAACATAGATCCGTCCTTTCGCTAAAAAGCTGACAGGCATTACTGAATAAGCATCCAAATTAAATAACTGAGAAACAGCCATGGTACGTTTTAAATTTAAATGCATACTGCTGACTGATGTCAAGCAACTTAGATTACAGACTGAGGTGAGGAACTAGGGTCTGCCCATGCCTCCATATTTAGCATTCAGATGAACATATTTTTCAGAAGGAATAGTACATAAAAAGTTTGCTGCAAACAGCTCTCACACACATATACTACAAACTAACTGCCACCAGATGTTTCACTTAATGAGTATTTACTTGCCCCCCAACACTTCTACTGCAGAATTACAGGGGAAAAAGGCTTCTCTGTACATCAGGTACAGTACGGATAAGATTTTTTCCACTTTTACACACCCTCCTCCATTGCATCCCCAGTTAAAAAACATCGAAATGGCTTTGGATGGGAAATTAGAAAATATTATTCAGGTAACAAAATAAAACATAATTTGACAGTTCATAGGTAGGTACTAGGCTATCTGCCCGAAGGCATTTATAAGCCTAGCCAGAATGTATTGGCTTTCGCCACCCCCATAGATTAATTCTCTGTGCCTCGGTCTAGCAGAGCCATTCAAGTGATCCCCGGGGTAAACTTTGTTTCCCATTCACTAGTCAAGGTTTCTCTTGAGCGTTAGTGAGGAGCTCTGTTTAATGTAGATTGGAATCTTGTTCCAGAGCATGGAAGTCTCTGGGACAGGAATCTATCGCGCCAGCACGTCCTATTTATTGCTGTGGTGAGGTTTAGATCTCTAGAGCGTGCGACTCGAGGGGATATGGTTTTCTTTAGGTGGAGCATGTCCATCAATTCTGGGTTGGACATGGCCTTTTATGTCAGGCAGAGATCACCTCTGAGTTGGCGGTATGCAACAGAGTACTGCTGGAATTTCTTCAGTCTAGCTGCATAGGGCATCTGTTTTAGGCCAGTGATCCTCTTGGTGAGGTATTTCTGTGGTCTTACCAGCTGTTGCAGGTGTCTTGTAAGATACATCCCAAATGGACCGTTGTACTCTATGATGGGTCTGATGAGTGATGCGTATAGGGGCACAATGTCCTCTTTTGATCTGGATGCAAACCCTTTTGTGATTTGGTGAGCCACATAGAAGGATTTTCTAACCACTTTGGCAATGTGATTATCAAAGGAGAGGTTACTATCTACTTGGGTCCCCAGATCCCTTATTATGTCTTCCGTATTTAGGGGGCTACCACCTATGTGGTAGTTTGTGGGTATTTTTTTTCCAAAGGGGATGACTATGCACTTTTTGGTATTTAGCTTGAAGCCATGGTTCTGACACCAGGTATTTGTCTCAGTGAGACCTTTTTGGAGGATGTCTGTGTCAGGCAGAGAGTCGGTTGTAGCCCCTAGTTTGCAGTTCGAACTTGGTCAGCCATAGTCATCCTGAGCTTGCCTGTACCTCTGAGAAGTACATACTGAAGAGGAGGAGTCCTAGGACTGAGCCCTGGGGAATGCCACTTGTAACCGGTTTAGAGTCAGACCTAGCTCCTGCAACTCTTACCATGTGGGTTCTGTCCGTGAGCCAGTTGGCAACCCATCTTGTGATGTAGGGGTTTATGTTCAGGCTGGTGAGCTTGTCTATAATAACAGAATGGGGAATGGCATCTAAGGCCTTTGCGAGGACTAGGTAGGCTGTGTGGACCACCTTTCTCTCGTCTATAGCCTTGGTAACGGTCTCAAAGAAGTCCACTAGGTTTAGGAGGCATGATCTGCCCTTAAAGCTGAACTGAGTAGGGTCCAGTGTTTGGAGGTTCCCAATGTCTCTGTTAATGAGATCCATGATGATGCGCTCCATAGCCTTGCAGACCAAGCTAGTCAGACTTATAGGGTGATAGTTCCTGGGGTCTGGAATAACCGTTGCTGTGCACCACTCAATGGGCATGTAGCCTGTGGAGAGATTGAGTTTGAACAGTGTGTTTAGATGAGGGGTTAGTTTATCTTCGAGCTCGTGTAGGACGCAACCTGGGACACTGTCCAGTCCCACTGATGCTGTGTTCTTGGCTTTGGAAAGAGCTGTTTTAACCTGAGTGTCTAATTTCAGGGGCGCTACATTCTTCTGGTATGGTTATGGACCCTTTTGGGGGTGAGAGGGAGGTGAAGTTTGCACTGAACCTGTCTGCCAGGATGTTGGCGATATCGGTTGGTTCAATGTATTTTGTGCCATTCTGCACCAACTCCAAGCAGATCTGAGAATTGCCACTTAGATTCTTGACCTAGCTAAAGAATGCCTTGTGGTTATCTTTTGGAGTCCTTGGCAATTTTTCTTTCAAAGCTAGCCTTGGATGATTTTAGGAGGGATCGCAGTTTCTTGCTGATACTAATCAGGGATGTCTTCCCTTCTTGGGATTTTACTCATTTCTGTACTAGTTTCCTCCTCCTATTATATAGCTTGTTTATGGCAGGGGTCCACCAGACTGGTTTCCTTTTCTTGGAGGAGTGAGTCTTGCTTTTGCTTGGGATAACACGATCCATGCATTCTTGTAGGTGCTCGTAGATTGCATTAGGAAAGGATTTTGCAGCTTGAGCAGCGTTATCCTTTAGCATGGGGGCTTTGAAACCTTCCACCTCAGTCTTAAGTAATGCGAAGTTTGCTTTTGAAAAGTTTTTCATGCTGGTTTCTTTGACCGGGGGTGGGGGCAGAATGTGGAAAGCCAGAGTGATTAGTTTATGGTCAGATCTAACCAGCGAGGGGTTGACTCCGGAGTGTGGAACACAGGTCACCCATGTTGGTGATGACCAGGTCCAATATGTCACCTGTGGTGGGGATGATGACCAGTTGATCCAGGGCATTTGAGTTTATAAATTCTAGGAAATGTTGGGCAAGGGAGTTGGTACTCGAGTAGTTCTCCCAGTTAATGTTAGGGTAATTGAAATCACCCAATATCAGGGTGTTAGGTAGGACCTTTATGTTTCCCAGTGTTTCCAGAAATGCGGAATGGGGGTCCTGGGACATGGTGAGTGATCTGTAGCAAGCTACAATTTGAATTTCAGTTTTGCCCATTGTTAGTTGCATGTGGATGATCTCTGAAGCATCATGCTGTGCCACTAACCTGGAGGTGTGGGTATCCTTGATGAATATGGATACACCCCCACCTTTTGTATTTCGGTTTGGGTTTTGTGGCCAAAATGTTTGGTATTATTTATTTTTATTTTACATTTTATTTTACATTTGTTGACCGGGCTAGTCTAGCTGGATACATGTCCATTTTCTCAGGGAGGGCCCGGGAGAAAAAGCTCCACAGAATACAAAATACATTTACAAATGGTATAGAGAGTATAGTAGCATGACATATAGGTAAGATAGAAAAGACATTGTTTGTAAATATTAAATAACAAAAATAGCAATATTGTGTAGATATTCATATTTATACGCATGGCTACAAGATGGGGCAGATGAAGCATGGGCGGCAGGGACACAACTTCTTGGTAGTGGAGACTAGTCTGGTTTAGACAGACATGACCTGACCTGAGAGTTGAGTTGAATTAGGTGGGTGATTTGAGGATTAAGAAGAAGGATGAGTTCTAGGCAAGAAGGAAGGGATAGTTTCAGCTTCCCTCCAAGAGAGGATAGATAAAATGGAGTACCTGTTATTGGGACTATGGGTAAGTACCTGGGAGGGGTTATTTTTAGGTTGGAGAGTTAGTTTGGAGTAGGGGAGGGACCTTTGCCTCGTGTTGGGGTTTTAAAAGTTGGTTGAGAATGAGAAGATTGGGGAGTTCAGTTGGACTCTAAAGGGTATTTAGGTTGAGAATAGCAGAGCAATGGTATGAGGGAGTGCGATATGGTGGTCTGTTATATGGTGTCTAGCTATAGTTTGGTGTAGGCTATGTAGGCTAGTTTGTTGAGTTCCAGTCTATTGGCCATTGGAGAACCAGGGAGAGGGGTGGAGGTGGGCTTGGTGGAGAGGGAGTGAGTGGGTTATTGGTTAGCTTGGTGAAAGATTTTTTTATTCTTTACATAGATCCATAGTTTTGTTTATATGTTTTAATTTTTAATGTTTTGCTAATGTGTAGTTCATTTTGGCATCAATGGTCACACCTAGCACCTACCATTTGTGGGACTGGGACGGACCATGATGGTACAATGGATTCATTTTCCGGCAGGAGGAGATCCAGATTCGAAAATATTCTTAGTTTGGGAGGAGTAGATGCAGAGATAAAATAGTAATAGTTTGCTTTTGTAGGATTAAGGATGAGTTGCAGTTAGGTTGTTGAGCTTTTCAACCAAAGTAAAACAGTTTTGGGTTATTAGAAGAGGGGTGGAGAGCATAGAACAGATCAAGGTGAGTTGGGATGATTGAGTAGCATATTGGAAGACTAGGAGAAATGGTGAGGACCAGGAAGATCAGACTAGAAGAGAATGGTGTTAGGGGACCAAGTATAGAGCTTGTTTGACCGATGTTAGGAGTTAGTTGGATAGTTTGTTTGCCATAGGAAACAGTGTTGCCCTGCAGAGCGGTAGGTAGGAAACCAGCTCTGTTATAGTTGGATGCCGGTTTCCAGGTCAGTCAAAGGGATAGAGGTGGGATGCTGGTGGTTGACCATGTGTTGTTGTTGATAGGAGGAGGAGGAGAGTCAGAAAATTAATTGTTGTTTTAGTGATTATTATTGAGTTCAAAAAGGGAGAGTAAGTGGGGCAGTGTACCTGTGTGGGGGCGAAGCCATGTGCTGGGTTGGGGACAGAAGACTGTTATATTTAGTAGTGTAATAGTTGTTGTAATGGGTACCGCTGAATATGATGAAGATGACTTTAGATATTGGGACAATATTGCTATGGAATGGATCATTTCTAGGTCCCACTGTTGTGTTTGAGTATGGTATATGAATGATTCCATGATATATGGAATGGACATTATGTTGGTTAGTTAGTTTCAGTTAGAGTTATGAGGGATTGGATTTGTATGGGATAGCTTTATTTGAAGGCATATATAGGAGGGAGTTGGTCTGCAGCTAGAGTAGTTGGTTTGAGTTGGTTTGAGTTTGTACATATAGGAGGTGGGTACAGGTTGTAAGTTAAAGGTTGGGTGAACTGGGTCTTTAGTGTGGGTGCTTTTTTTGGGTAGCAGCGCGGATGAGGCTAGGTAAAGTGGCTGGCTAGGAATGAGTTAAAAAGTGTTGGCTAAAATGAGTTAAAGTTGTTCAATAGCCAATGTGATGGGGGTAGTAAATTTAGTTTTTGGGGGAGTAGTGGTACGGCCAGCCCAGAATTCAAGCTGGTTATTCTATGTTTATTTAGGAGGTTTGAAGAAAAATGAATTTTTATCCTAAAAAGTGGCTTTTTTAGTAGTTATGTTTCTGTGTTGTTAGTACTTTGCGACCTATTTCGGTTTGGTGATGCTAGTGCTATCCTAGGCCTGGTTCCAAGAAGAATTTTAGTTTGGTTTAAAGTTTGCCCCAAGAAATTAGCCGCTCCTTTAGGATCCTCTAGACGGTTTAAATAGTTTTCAAGTATCTTCAAGAAAGTGGAATTAAGTATTAAAGAAGATATAGGTATAGAGTTTTTAGGTGGTGTTTCTTTAGGAGAGTTATTCAGCTGGAGGTAGTGTTGGTTCTTAATTTCTTCTTGTTTCTGGCAAGTCTTCTTCTCTTTTTGTTTATGGGTGGGCAGGCTGTTGTTTGTGGGTTTAGGTTTGTGAATGGTCAATATAGTCATTGGTGGTTGTTGATTGGGTTGGGTTATGTGTGTCTGGGGGTGTAGTTATGTGTGTCTTTATTGCTAGAGATGATGTTGAACAATGCTGGTTTTGCTGAATTGATGCTGGGAGAAATTGGAGATTGATTGGTATGAGTTGTAGCCTGGTAGTGCTGGGGCGCTCTCTGGAGCCTTAAACCAGGTTTCTGTTACTGCACATATATCGATTTTCTCCATACTGAGGAGTGCGTGCATTTTGAGGTTTAGACTTCTGGCATTGAGTAGCATTACTCACAGTTTCTTGTTACTTGTGCTATTTACGGTGGTGGGTTTGTCTTTTGAGCCTTGCCTAAAAAAGGCACTATGGGGGTGGCAAGAGCCTTGGCCAGTATTCGAAAGCCTAAGGGTAACAGGTGCAAGCCGTTTCTAGCAAAGCAGCGTGGCTTATCGATCATGTCATCCCAGGCTGACAGACACTGGATCCCCTTTGAATGACACCAGAAGCTTAGCCAGTTGTTCAAATTGATAATTGTTTTCATTATACTGTGGTATCATTCTTGGAGAGGGCAGATGCTACTCAGGGTCAGGGTCATACCGGCCTGGGCTACGTGATCAGAGAGCTCTTCCATGTCTCTCTTCATGTAGTCCAGGGAGGTACGGTTCAAGTCATTCACACCAACATTGACAATGACAGAGTTGTATTTGTTCTGGAGTGACCCAAGTTCTTGTGTTATGTGGCAGAGCCTGGCACCCGACAGGCAGCTAACAGTGACCTTCTCCTTGTTCAGCCTAGGGAGTGGGACATCAGTGTGCCTGACTATAGAGTTATCTATTACTAGTGTGTTGGGTATAATACTTTGCCTTAAGGGCTGTGATTGTGTGGCACACTGTTTTTTTGTAGTACGTGTTTTATGGTTTGTGTTGGGGGGTTGAGGTTGCTTGGATATCTGCTTTGGAGGTCTTTGTTACTTTTGCAGATTTATATTTAAAGCCTCCGAGTATGTTTTCGTGTATTTGTGTGTGTTTTTTGCCGGTGCTGGTTTTGTAGGTCTATGTGAGACTGGTGGTGTGATGCAAGTAATTCCCTTCTCCTCTTGACTGTCTGGTCCATTCTTGGGTTGAGAGAAATTATCCTCCAGTTTGGCTGTATAATTGCATCTCTTGCATGTTTAAGTGTTTGGTGGTAGGAGGACAGGGTTGTCTGTGTACATGAGGCAGTTGTAACATTGCCTCTAAATGCCCAGATTCACCAGATGGACTGGAGAGTACACGTGAAACTGCCCCTTGGACATGCCTGGATAGGTACAGTGAACTGTTTTACTGACTGGCTGGTAAGGTCGAATACAGAGCCTTCTCCTTCTCTAAAGTATAGGGGGGAGGGTCTAGTGCTAAGGTTCATCAGTGCCTGCTATGAGTTTTGAGCAAGTGCCGGGCTGAGAAGTGAATGGTTTGAGTGCTTAAGTTGAAAGTTTGCCTAGTTCCGGAGCCGGGAATAGTTATACCCTAGCTGCGCGCTAATGCAGGTTTTATAACAGGGAAATGAAAGAGAGAAATTAGCCTAAAATGGACAATAAACTACTAATTTCTGGGCTGAAACCACTCCTCCAGGGACAGATAGGCTACTCAAAGCTACCCTCTCTCACAGGTGAACAGAGAAACTTCCTTCCATCCAAGTAAGGTATGGGCAAACACAAATTTGTAACACAGCCCTGAATTCAGCACTTACCTGAAAACTGGACTATACTAGCTTAGAAAGGTGGGGAAACAAGTATATATTTTTTTGTTTTTTTCAGAAAATAAAGCAGATACAATCAAATAAAAGTACAGTTTTGTACCTACCATAAATGTAGATGTCCGATAGGAATGCATCTGCAGTCCTTACAAATGGGTTGTCCTGTCGTCAGGCAGCCCTTCGGTCGGCCGGATTCCAAAGTCTGGGTCTGATTTTGGCTGGTGTCGCACTTCACCCGACGTCATCGCTGCAGTTACTCGGGTATAAAGACATCAGCCGACGCCATTTTCCTCAGTGTTTCTTGCCCCAGATGCCAGGTGCCCTCTAGGAAGGCTAAATTTGGATAAATGCCAATGATTCCAAATATTAGAGAGCAAACAAAAAATAAGCATGTATGTACATATATACAAACAAATACACCATAATAGATTCCCCCAGCTAGCTATAAGAGGGGCAAATACCCTAGGAGTACCACAGAGGGGAAGGAGGGTGGGTAATCCTGACTGCAGATGCATTCCTATCGGACATCTACATTTATGGTAGGTACAAAACTGTACTATGTCCTTCAAGGATGCATCTGCAGTCCTTACAAATGGGTAGAATACCATAGCCAAACTGGGGAGGAGGAAAGATAGAATTATGGTGTAGTTAAGATCCCTTGCAAAACAGCAGTGGCAAAACCTGCTCGGGATCTAGAGTATAAAGGTAAATTATAATGCTTGGCAAATGCATGCACGGAGCTCCAAGTAGCAGCCTCTAAAATGTCTTTGGTAGCCACTCCTCGTAGAAAAGCTGTGGTAGTGGCTGTAGCTCTTGTAGAGTGAGGCCTGATGTTTTCTGGAGTTTTCTTTCCATGGTAGGAGTAACAGAATCTAATGCAATTTCCTATCCACTTAGATATTGTCTGTTTTGAAATTGCTTTCCCTTCCATTCCTGCTGCATATGCTACCAGTAGCTGGTCAGTTTTTCTATTGCTCTTGGTCCTGTCCAGGTAGTAGCATAATTGTCTGTGTACATCCAAGGTATGCAACAGTCTTTCTCCCCTGTTCTGCGGATTGGGGAAGAATGTAGGTAGGTGGATAGCCTGATTTAAAGATACTCTGGAGACCACTTTAGGCATAAAAGTAGGATTTGTTCTCATGGACACTCTATCTTGATGGAAGATCAGAAAGGGCTGTACTGCCATTAATGCCTGTAGCTCAGAAACCCTTCTTGCTGAAGTGATTGCCAGCAGGAAAGCAGTTTTCCATGATAAGTATTGCAATTCTGCTGTTGCTGCTGGTTTGAAAGGAGGAAGTGTCAATTTTTCTAGCACAAAGTTCAAGTCCCATGCAGGTAATGGTGGCTTCCTAGGAGGTTTTACATTTTTAATTCCTCTCAGAAACTGCCGTAGCAGAGGATGTGAGAAGACTGGAGGATCCGACGGCATAATAAGCAAAATCAGAGCCGAAAAACTGTTCAGCAAATTCCGACCGACGTCTAAGCGTCCGTCGGTTAAAAGAAGCACAGGCTAGACAAGCTGCTACGTCGTGGTCTGGGCCTAAACAAGGTAAGCAGTAAGAGTGGAAATCTTTATGAGGTATTTGTTTCCCAAAAGTTAAACAGTTATTCACTTTTTCTGACATCGGCTGAGGCAAGAAAGAGTCCCCAACGGGGTACTTAGCTTTTTAGAAGTCTTCGGTAGCAGTAATCTCTGGTTCTGACCGACCGGCACTTGCGAACAGCTTCTGCTTCGGGCGCCACGCAGCAAGAAAGACTGAGGAAAATGGCGTCAGCTGATGCCTTTATACCCGAGTAACTGCAGCGATGACGTCGGGTGAAGTGCGACACCAGCCAAAGCCAGACCCAGACTTTGGAATCCGGCCGACCGAAGGGCTGCCTGACGACAGGACAACCCATTTGTAAGGACTGCAGATGCATCCTTGAAGGACATCACTAAATGCACAGAAATGGCTATCACACTTGTGTTTGTAGCCTACAACAGTTAAGTAATTTAAACACAAAAGCGACTTTGTTAAAGTGCAGGCAGTAAAATAAGTACAATATTAGCTGAAACAAGCTTTTAAATAACAGAAACTCTAAAAAAAAAATCGGCGTTTTAGGTGGAATTAGCTAAAGGCAGCAAGAAAATGCAGAAAAATAATACTTAAATCACTCCAAAGTCTCTCTTTTGTCTCTCTGCTGCTGTAGAACTCTGCAGGGCACCAGGCAGGAGCTTGCCGAGCTGTATACGTAATTAGAATAATAGTTAATGAGAATAAATTGTTACAGGTGTTACGTGCCAACCCTAATATTAGGGTTATGGAACCCGGTAAGGGAGGGGGCATCGTACTCATAGACAGAATTCCTCTATGAGGGCAAAATGTTAAGTATTTTGCATGATGAAACTACTTAGTCAAGTGTCTATTAATGAAATTCACATTGCTTACAAAAAGATAGACCTTGCACTGAAGGACTTACTTGACCAAGGGGTTACTGACTTCGAAACTTACTCCTGTTTGGAAAATAATAGACCCAGGGTCTCTTCCATTTTTGGGATACCCAAGATCTATAAAAGTGTGGAAAACCTGCCCTTGAGACCCATCGTGGCATCTGAAGGGTCCAAAACAGCTCCTTTGGCCAAGTATCTTCATTGGAAATTGAAGAGTTTGCGGAAGGGCGAACTACATATTTTAAAGGACTCTTGGGAATTTCTGTGTAAAGTCAGGCCTGACTACTGTAGTGAAAATCTGGTATTTATTACCATTGATGTTATAGACTTGTTCTCTGTTATTCCACACGACATTGGCCTATTACGGCTAGAGGAAGCACTCAGAAGGCAGGTGGGGGTATCCGAGGATGACATTTTTCTCCGTTTGAAATTAGATGACTTAATACTTTTATTTTTTGAAGAGGTGTTTTTCAGACAGGAGTGGGGTGTGGCTATGGCGGCCAGTTGTGTCCCCACTTACATTAACATCATTTTAGCCACATGGGAACATAGATATATCACACACTGCCCCTTTTCCAGCTGTTGGAAAATGTACAACTGATACCTGGATGATATCGGTTTGTTTTGGGGTGATAGTCTAGAAAGGTTGGAAGAGTTTATGCAATACCTATTACAAACTACATCCTTTTTGAAATTTACCCACCAGATAACATCTGATAGCATGAACTATTTGGATGTTTCTATACAAAAAATATGCGGGGGTTTCAAGTCTACTGTTTATAGGAAAGAGACATTTTCTAATTCCTACATCAGTTTTTCCAGTGCTCACCCATTTTTTCAAAAGAGGGGTATCATCAAAGGACAACACGTTAGGATAAGTCGCAAGACATCATTGGACGAAGATTTTTACAATGAATGTAATGTCCTGGAAAATATGTTTTTGGAGAGGGGTTATCCCAGGGATTTGATTTTGGAGGTTAAAAACGAGGTTTTAGCAGGAAGAGCTGAAAAATACTTCCCAATATTGGTAAAGGAGCCTTTACACTAGGTAACAGGCAAGAGAAAGAATTGGAACAACAAGGTTACAACAGGGCCTTTGTGACCAATTTTAGTGCAGACGCTTATTGTATTAAAAAAGTTTTGGAAAGGGAATGGACTACATTTTCTGAAATTACAAATTTGGAAAACTTAAAAGGTAAACCATTGAAGGTAGTTTTTCGAAAGGGTCGGAATATAAAAAGTTTTTTTTAGAACAGGCCAATAATGCAAACGTCTATTCCCAAAGAAAAATTGGTACTTACAAATGTGGGGCTTGCCACCAGTGTATGTACATTTTTCAAGGTGAGGGTATATTTATTACAGCTAGACAAAAGCAGGCAAAAGGAAAAGCTTATTCTCACTGTAACTCCTCTGGTTTGGTATATTTGGTAATCTGTGAGGCTTGTGATGGATTCTACTTTGGTAAAACAGAGACAGTTAAAACGTAGAATCTATGAACACATCAATGGCGTTAAGAATAAAAATCATAAAAATGCACTGTTTAAAGCACAGACTGGAATGCGGAGGAGCCAGTTTTAGTTTTTTTGTTACAGAGTCAGTTGCCAGGGAAGTGAGAGGGGGAGCCTGGGAAACTAAACTGGAGTACAGGTAAACGTACTGGCAGATTGGTAAAAAAAAATGTCTTTACTAAGTCCAAAAACCAGTGATGTAGACCACAAGACGAAATATAAATACAAATAAAACCACAAAATAAAAAGTTGTTTTGTCTTCCCAATGTGCTAAGACAATGTTGGCGAAGATTGGTGCACAACATGCACCCATGGCAACTCCAAGCCTTTGCTTGAATAGATGGCCTTCAAAGGTGATGTAATTGTTGTCCAAAATAATCTCCATACAGGTACGAATGGTCAGGATAGTATCATGATTCAAAGTCGAATTACTACATAGAAACTCATAAAACCAGTCTAGACCTAATTCATGTGGTATAACTGAAAAAAGGTCACAGATATCAATGGTCACCAGGATTAGGCTACTATCATACATGCTCGGATTAACTTTACCAAGAAAGTCCCATGAGTCCTTAATTATGGCAATCCGATTTTCAAGAACCCCCCCCCTTGTCAAACTATCAATATATTTTGCTATACAAAATGTTTTGGAGGCTTTAGCATCTACGATAGGTCTTAAAGGTGGGTTATATATTGATTTGTGAATTTTTGGTGTTCCAAATATAGTGGGAATTCTAGGGTGCTTAGTTACAAGGTAGTTATGTATATCTAGTGTGATTTGTCCATTCAGAAGGAATTGCTCCAATTCTAAGTCAATGTTACGATATGCTATGTTTAGTTCATTACGTGAAGTCTTGGTGTAAACTTCACTGTATAGTAAATCAAACATTCTACTATTATAATCATCAGTGTTAATAATGACCAAACCACCACCCTTGTCCGGTTTCATGAATCTTATATTGGTTTGATGTAAAATTTCACTCAAAATGACCTTCTCTTCTACATCTAAATTGTCTATGGATGAGTCATTGTATCTATTGCCCAATCGTGTTCTAATGTCAGATTCGCATAAGCCCTCGAATATTTGTACCAGGGGGTGGTTAGGAGGTTGGAAGGTACTAATGGAGTATTACTGTCATGATAAAATAATGCTAAATTTGGTTTCCTTGTAAATAGTTTTAACTGTAAGATAGAATCTACAATATTGCCCTTACTAGTAGGCACAAAGTTCATACCTTTAGATAAAAGATCAGCCCACTCCCTAGTGACAGTGAGTCCACTGTAATTATAAATACTGAAGTCATCCAGACCATTAGCCACAATTGAACAGGTCTCGTTCTCCATGTGTAGTGGGCTGTTTATCTCCTAAAGTTGTGCCACCCCCCCCCCTCCATGGTGCAGATCGAGGACTGTAATAATTCAACCTCATCTGTCTTTGATTGATCAACCTCTCCGATCTCCTGAGGGGGGCTTGCTCTAAAGGGACTTCTCCATCCTTGTCATCATCTTGTATCTCACAAACATGTCCTGAAGTGTGAGTATTGTAATTCTCATTAGTTTGATTAAATTGTCCTCTAGGGGGGGATCTGGGTAAGCCGTACCCTTCTCATACTCCATTTTGTCCCTAAATAACTTCCTTTCTTTCCTCCCTTTTAGGTCACTAAGCTCATTATGAACAGTGTCAAACACAGCATTAAAAACATTTTTCTTAGATTCGAACAGTAAATCATTTTTAATATTAACATCTACTTGATTAATTTCTCTTAACAGTAAAGCCATTTTCTTATTGTTGTCAACAATAAGAATACGTAACAGTTCACAGCCTTGTCTGTTAAAAAAATCCAAAAGTTCTTTGTAAAGATGTGAATCTTTTCCAACCCAGTTGGATATTTCCACATTCGTAGTCCCTTAGAGACTTGCTCCCTTTTAATGCATTCAGTTAGATACTCTTTCTCTAACTGTATTTTCTTGTACTTGAATAATAAGGTTTTAAACATGATGAATTTGTTGATCTAATGTGCCCAAATCAGATTTCGAATTCTCATTCCTACAATTTAGGCCAAAATCAGTTTTTAACCAGTGTTCTATAGAAATGTTAACATAGTCCACCTCCTGGGGTTCATGAATATTCATACCTTGAGTGCCAGAACCACCAACGATAGCGGAGTACGTCACGTCCTTGCTTCCGTTGCCATGGCAATTATTTCCTTGTCCCGGGGGAATTGAAGAACAATTACTGGTCTGTGAGGTATCCAAAAGCCTATTTTTCAAGCCAGCATTATCCCTGATAATATTATCAGCCCTGACTGATAGTTCAGCAACAGCCTTAGTAAGAAGCGTCACGGAGGTCAAGACGCTCTGTAAATTGGCACCATCAACGCCGGTAACCTGGCCTCTTGCATCCATGATATAAACGAACAAACTCAGTAAGACAAGAAAACCAGTAAAAACACTGGTCTACATCACTGGTTTTTGGACTTGGTAAAGACATTTTTTATTACCAAGGCTCCGTTTCGTTGGATACCACCCTGCATCCGGTGTTTTTACTGGTTTTCTTGTCTTACTTACTGAGTACTGGCAGATTGCTTTGGAAGCTAATAGGTACTCTGATCTTACTGATACCATCTCACTGGTTCCATTACTAAAATTAAGGTCTGCTAAGTTTTATTGGTAAACTGTTCATGTACACTTTCCACCAGGAACCTTTCGGATACCAGGCTGACTCCTTTCCTATCGATAATTTCATCACCACTTCCCTCTCATTTGCCATGTCAAGTTGATGGCCATAAATGTTTAGAGTTTTTGATGAGAAGTGTTTTTCACTTTATCTTTGGTACATCTTTACAATTTGTCTGCATATACATATTGTCCCTTTTTTCTTCTGTTAGTCAGTCTCCAAAAGTCTAAGGGAAGCACTTGAGTTCTTAGTCTGATTCAGACCTGTTGCCAGATATTCCCCAGTGACAAGTACATAGAAAGCAGAAATGCAAATGGAAGCACTTGGATTCATCACCAGAATCAGTCAAAGATGACACAGATTTGGAGGAAGGGAAGGTTCCCCTACATCCCCCTTTGGAGAAGTCTCCATCTGAGAAATTCTAGAATTGGTCAAACAGAAAGGG
This sequence comes from Protopterus annectens, assembly GCF_019279795.1. Lineage (NCBI taxonomy): Eukaryota > Metazoa > Chordata > Ceratodontiformes > Protopteridae > Protopterus > Protopterus annectens. Next base: position 836,898,585 of record NC_056737.1, read on the forward strand.
AGGCGGTCCACTGATGCACCTTCCCTGGAAGAACCTATGCTCCTTGAGACTTTTGGAGCTGGCTACTCTACATCCTGGGTGGTCCATCTCTGCAGAGCCTATACCCAAGAAATCTGACAGGATTCTGGCAGCAAACAAGTCCAACACACCTGCAGAAAGATGTAGAGTCCACTTCAATGGTGCCAAATAAAACACATTTTAATATAAACTTTCTGTTAAAACAATAACCACAAAGCGCTTTTCATCGCACCAATGGTGAGACTTCTTCAGGTAAAACTTTTAGTCCAAATGAAAGCATTTAAATACACTTCACCTTCTATGCATTACTCCATTATCCAATAAATAAAGGCTACCCATTACTCAATTACTGTAACCAATACAGTTTGCATAAAAATACCATGTTTTAACCCCAATAAGTTACTCCTTGTAAGAGAACTTTTAAATAGATTCCCAACTTTTCAAGAAATGATTCATTACATTCCATAGTCTTACAAAAATTCTTGTAACCTATACTTTTCAGTACAGTTTTAAAAAATAAATAAATTATATATATATATATATATATATATATATATATATATATATATATATATATATGCATGCATCTAAATGTTTCAATACGTAAGCATATAATCATACACTGCATATTTCTACTGCCAGGATTCTGACAGCATCAAAAGTTGCTCTTCACTGGAGGAAGGGTCCCCCTGTGGATGCCATAGTTGTAGTGGCAGCCACAAAGAAGGAACTCTCAGAGAAGAGTTAGTCCGTAGTCCAGAGCCTTGAATAGAGTTGAAAAACGGACATACACTTCACAGATTGCTTCACTGTGAGTGCTGAACTACATGGTCCATATTACTCTGTTCCAAAGAGATTACCAAATCACTTACAGCTAACTTGCCATCAAATATCCAAAAAACAGTGTAATTTGGAATTGCAGCTTTCTACCTTATCTTCTGTTTTGAATGTCTGCATGAGTCTGTTTTCTAATGCAGCTGATGGGACAGCGAGAGCAGCAGGCACTGGTATAGCTTTACACTGTCATGCCTGGAAGAATTTGTGATTTTTCAGAGGGCTTTAAGATATCCATCAATGCTCCCTTTGATGGTACTACATTGGCCCAAAAGCTAAGGATACAGTAACGAGAAGTGAACAAGACTGTAAGGCTCTTTCTGCTGTTGGAATCAGTTTCTCAACTCCTCAGAGAGCCTCCTCCAGGAACCAGCAAGGAAGGAAGAAAATGTGGTTCCGAAAAATCGCAAGGTCCTACCCTAGGAGCTTCTTTGGACAGACGTCCACATGGCAGACGAGGAGGTAATTTTAATGGATTTTGCAGACCCTTTTCTGAGAAATCCTTCTAGCGCTCCTGAAGGGTTGCCCAACTACTGCATTTTTGAGGCAGTCTGGGGCAACCTTCCGTACACTCTCAAACTTAGAAGGCCATCACCTCAGCTTCTTGAGTGGGATAATAACCAGGGGATATGCAATACCTTTTCTAATAATGCCACAGGCAAAAGGCATGGCTTCCATTAATATACAATACCACCTAATCAGTTAGAATTCGCAACAGCAAAAGTAATCGAACTTTTGTGAAAAAGTCATCCAGCAGTTTCCACCAGACCAGACAGGATCTGGTGTCTACTCAAGGTTCTTTTTAGTTCCAAAGTAGATAGGCGACCTAAGCTATTTAAACCAATATGTGAAACAGACAACATTCTGTATTGGTCACAGTTCAGTCCATTTTGCCTCATTTCAAAAAGGATGACTGGATGGCCTATATCGATCTCCAGGATGCCTATTACCACATAAAGATAACAAGTTACTCCACAAGATTGCTCAGTTTCTGTCTGGGAGCCAATAGTTTCCAATTCAGAGCTCTGCCCCCCAGGTGCTTACCAAATGCATGACCGCAATTAACAGCCCATCTCAGACTGCAAGGGCTCCAGGTGTTCCCTTACTTAGGAAACTGGCTCCTCACCAGTCTGACCAAGGATCTGTTAATTTGGCAGGGAGACCGCTTACTCCAGTAACTTCACTGGAGTGACACCACAACTCAGACAGCCACCCCACCTCAGCACAGGATTCATTCAATCCATCAAACAGTGTCACAAGTACTAGACAACCAATCCCTTCCAGCACGCTTGACTCACACTTCTAGGAATGATGGCATTGGCCACCATTCTTTGTCCCACATCTAGATTCCATATGAGGGTTCTGCATTGGACTCTCACAGTCCAATGGTCTCAATGTTATCACCTCCTCAGCACTCCATTCAGGTTCACTTTAACAAGCAGAACACACATATACTGTTGGATCACTTCATCAGCACGAGCAGGTCATCTGCTTTCTCCACTTTCACCTATGGCAGAAGTTACCATGGATGCTTCCCTTTGGGGGAGGGGGTTACAAGAGGAAGACCACTCAAGGTACATAGACACACTTGGAGACCAAGCTTCACATCAGTGTTCTGGAAATGAGCAGTCCTTTTGATGTTGCATGCACTACAAGACTCTTCCAGTGGGTGTGATAGATCCAGACAGACAACACGTCAGTGGCCTGGTACATCAACAAATGGGGGGAACTAGATCTTATCCGTTGTTTTGAAAGGACATGAGGGTTTGACAATGGTCAATGTCTTCCCATCACTTTCTGATGGCAGTGCACCCTGGGACTTCCAATGTACTAACAGACAAATTGAGTAGGTATAGTCTTTTGCCTTAAGAGTGGTCTCTCGATACAACTGTTTCAAAAGAAATCTTCAGTTACTGGGGCCAACCTTGCTGCAACCTGTTTGCCTGCTACCCAAACAAATGCAGCATTGACCTGATCCATCCACAGGGTTGGTCACAGGGGACACTGATGTACAACTGGCCCCCAGGTCTCCTCCATACATTACCTCCATTTCTACTAATTAAGAAAATTAATTCAGGAAGTCAGAAAGGTCAAGACAAAGGTGATCTTCATTGCCCCATACTGGCTGCAACAGGTTTGGTTCCCACATCTTTGGTCTCAGCTGCTTAGCCCATCTTGGACTATGGTCCTCAGGCCGGATATAATCTCTCATCCTTCCAGGCACCCTCTGCCAGACCTAGACTCCCTGAAATTAACTGCTGGGTAACTCCGATTCTAACAATAGTCAGGGATGCCAGGTTTACAGAAATCATATTCTTACTTCACAAAAATCTAGCACCAGAAGAGTGCATCAAAGCAAATGGCAAAGATTTTTTCTGGAATATGGGGAAAGGTCTGCAGCCGTTCTTAACTACCCTTACCCTCTATTCTAAAATTTCTGAAGGAACTACTTCAAAAAGGTTCAAGTTTTTTTGACAATCAAAGCTCAACTGGCAGCCATTTAAAATGTTCACATGAGCCAAACAGTGTCCAACACTTTCCTTAAGAGAACTTTTCTCATTTACCCTCCTGTTCGAGATTCTGTCCCTCTAGGAGACATCACAGTGATTCTTCAGACCATCACACAGTCACCCTTTGAACTAAGTTTTTGACAAGGAAAACTATATTTTTGTTGGTAATCATGTCTGCTAGGAGGATTTCAGAACTTCAAGCTCTTTTATGTAAACCACCTTACTTCATTTTTCACAAGGATAAGGTTTTCCTAAAGCCAAGCCGTCCTTCATTCCTACGGTGGCATCAGAGTCCAACATAAATCAAATCAATTTGTCTGTATTCTTTCCAAAATACTCTAAAAAGGAAAATACGCACTATACCTACTTGACCACTTAGATTTTATTTACATAGAGCCAAGAGCTTCAGACCAATTATTCATTGCATTCTCTCAATCTAAGCCAGGACAAGGAGTTTCCAAGATCAGTATTTCAAGATGGCTATCAAGCAGTATATTTTTAGTTTATGAAAACTTGTGGAATAGTAGAAAGTTTGACACAACAGCTGCGGAAACTTCTGCAGTTTTTCAACACCCTTTTCCAAATGATGAGATTTGTACTACTGCTACATGGTTTGCATTGTATATCTTTGCGTCTCACTATAAACTGAATGTACAATCCAGAACTCATTCCTCCTTTGTCTCCTTTTTCCCCAGGAATATCATTTCATAAGTCCTCCCATGCAGCTAGGGATTCTGTCCCAAAGACAGAAGCAGACAAAAATGTTAAAACATCGTATACGAACGTTGTGTGCACTTACCATAATAACGGATTCATTTTGTCCTATTTTCGTCTGGTTCAATTTCACTTCCATCACCACCCTTCCAAATCATCATCTACAGTTCCTGGAAGAATGGGCATCATTCTACAGCAGTCTACCCATTTCTCTAACCTCAACAGGTAAGGCAGCATACCGCCCCCATTTGGTACTCTTGTCCTTCCATTCCTATGGAATTATTTGGATCTATATTATATTTTCGAAGGTTTCAAATATCGAACACCATATGGTCGACACCATATGAGCGATGTTTGAAATTTCGAAAAAATAAAAAAAAAACCTATACTTACCTAAATGCTGTAGGCGGGGGGGGGGCAAGCCCCCCACACCCCCGCTACTTAAATATTCATACTCCAAGATCGCACAGCATTGAAGTAAAGGGATTTACGTGTTACGCACGCAACGTTTCGACCAATCTGGTTCGCTCAATACACGTTCACCATTTACAATTTTCAATCACACGATAGGAACCCGAATTATTTTTACTACCATAGGATCACAGGTGGTTACAAGGCTATCGACCCAAAGGTCATTTCAAGCCTAGCCATTTCATCCCAATGTAATACCATAGATACTCTAGTCAATACCCTGGACTGAACTTAGTAATGACTCCCCCATGTCCAGGAGGGCTGTGGGCACTATCCCCGGTAAGAATTTGCAGTGCCCAATCCACTCACTCAGGTTCCTTTTTAACAATACGATAGAGGTGGTCTGCTTTACATGGACTGGCAGCCTATTCCAAAGATGTGGCAGTCGCTGGGAGACAAATCTGCTCCTTTAGCATGTCCTATTCAAGTTGCAGGCCATATTGCCATATTTAGGTTCCTGGTGCGGGTAGTTCTAGTCCCATTTGATTTATGGATGTGCAGCAAATTCATTAGGGTTAGATCAGAGATTGCTCTGTAAGCCAGGCATAAGTTTCCCCTAAGAAGTTTATACGACACTGAATATAGTGACTTTAGTTGGTCTGTGCAATGCACATGCTGAAGTCCCTTATCTTCTTAGAAAGATCCAAGGTCTCTCCAATTGCTGCAGGTGCTTTGTACGATACATGCCAAAAGGGGCGTTACACTCAATTATGGGCCTGATTAGTGACAAGTATAAAGGGGTTATAACCTCCTTTGCTCTAGAGGTGATGCAATTGCTAATCAAGTGTGCTATACAGAAAGCCTTCCTTACTACAGTAGACACATGGTGGTCAAGTTTAAGGTCACAGTCTACTTGTGATCAAAGATCTCTTACCACTTCATAGGTACATTGGATATTGTTGTTGATTTCATAGTGTGAATGGACATAGTTTTTACCGAAGGGAATGATGAAGCATTTCTTTGCATTCAGTTTGAGACCGTGCATAAGACACCAATCGTTGGTCTGCGCAAGAGCCTCCTGAAGTATATGGACATCATTTGGGGATTCAATAATTGCACCCAGTTTGCAGTCATCCACAGCCCTTTAATTTTGGCCTGAACTTCTGAGAAGTATATACCAAACAGTAGGGGCCCTAACACTGACCCTTGTGGCACTCCACTGACTATAGGTCTGCTGATTGATGTGGAGTCACCCACTTTGATAGCAAGTGACCAGTTTGTGACCCAGTTGGCAACCCATTTTACAACAAAGGGGTTAACATTCAGTTTGCTAAGTTTATCGGTAATGCCTGAGTGTGGGATTGTGTCAAAGGCCTTTGCTAAGTCGAGGTATACTGTGTGCACAGATTTGCCCTGGTCATGTTTTCAAAGAAATCCACCAGGTTTAAAAGGCAACATCTGCCCTTGACCTTGGAGGGAGGCAAGAGCCTTTGCCAGCAGTTGAAAGCCTAGTGGTGCTAGATGCAAACAGTCTCTGGCAAAGCAGTGAGGTTTGTCGACCATGTCATCCCAGGCTGACAAACTGGATACTCTTTGAATGACACCAAAAACTAAGTCAATTATTGAAATCTATCATTTTTTGTTAATACTATGGCATCATTCCAGGTGAGGGTAATATGCTGCTCAAGGCTAGGGACATACCTGCCTGGGACACATACTCAGAGCTGTACTGCAGCTCTCTTCATATAGTCCAGTGAGGTACATCTCAGGTCATTCACTCCCACATGAGCTATGACAGAGTTATAATGGTACTTGTTGTTGCCAAGAGACCCGAGTGCATGCTTGATCTCACAAATCTTGGCACTGGACAGGCAGCGAGTGGGACAGCCATGCAACAAGAAAATTAATTTTTTTTGAGTGTTATGCTTTAAGGGCTTGGTAGGTGAGACACTGGCGTTGTGTGCCTTGGGTGCTGTGAGAACTGTGTTAGTTGTAGCAGTTTTTTTGTTTTGGAGGTCGCTTGTGTTGCAGTAAGTTTTTTGAGAGAACCTCCACATATGCGGATTTATTCATTGGATGTGTGCTGTGTGTATGAGCAATGGCACTATGTGCATGAATAGTGGTGGGTGAGTTGACAGCCTCTTCAGTGTTATTGTTTTGAGTGCGAGAGAGCAGAGATTCAAGATTCTTGGTGTAGATGCATCTCTTACACACTCTGTACCAGACTGAGTTATTAGTAGGAGGATTGTCAGTGTGCATGAGGCAGTTGCTACATTGCCTCAGGAGACCCAAGTCAACAAGGCTGGCAGGAGAAACAAGGGTAGTACAACTGTCCATAATGCTAGGTTTGAAGAGCTCTTATCTCAAAGGGGGTGCTTTCAGGATTGATCTAGGAGGTACTCTGTAGATGGGTACTTCTGATGGGGTTTTGGCTAGTGGTTTAATAGGTCAGAGCTCACTAGCAATACTTCTTAGACCGGAGATGTACTAAAGATGAGGGCTACACTAATGTACTACAGCTGTATCGAAGGGAAAATTTGTCAAAGTTCTCTATCCAGCTATGGTGCAAAATTGCATGGCAGTGAGCAGTGCTGCACGACGCTCAAACAAGCAGAAACCTACTCAAAATGCAAGGCTTAAATACCAGACGCTAAAAAAATTAAAAATCAAAAGAACCAATGAGGGTACTTACTCCAAGCCCTAGACTAATCAACCTTCATCAGACAGGTTCCAATCAGCACATTTCCCCCACAAGGGTGCAGAAGAGCCCCTTCCAATCAAAGATGGCTTGGAAAATGTGCTCAGAATATAACAGCCACTACAAACAGATCCAGATGCAGCAAACCTGTACCTGGACTATGCTACCACTACTAGCCACACTAATTTTGACAGGAAACACTAAAAAGATGTTGTAAACAGCAGAAAAACAGCAGTGAGACACTAAAGAACATTTTAAACAGCAAACAAGTCAGTTATTTAAAACACTGCTTGGCAGGAAAATGGAACAAACAGAACAGATGCTTTGCAAACAACTGAAAGTAGCAACTACTTTGCAAACAGTTAAGAGCAAAAAAGCTTTGCAACAGTGGAAACGGCAATAAAAAAGTTATGTACTCGCCATAACATTCCATGCGAGTTGTTCATCTCACCTTCATTCTTACTAATGGGTTCGGAGCCGATCCCCGGCTCTTGACTCGGTCAACTACAAAGCTCGAGGTCTCCAGCCAGCTCGAGGCCAACTCCCTATCCCATGATGCACCCTGTGTTACACCTCAGATCTTGTTTGCTGCCAAAGTATGCCATATACCATTATTCATATCATAAGATAAGGAAACAATGGAAAAAGGACAGACCATGACAAATCATAATTCCCGGTCCTTGAGAAAACCTGGAGGGGGTAGGCGGGTGGGACGCAAGAATGAAGGCGAGAAGAACAACTCACATGGAACATTATGATGAGTACATAACTTCTTTATGTGAAGTTTTTCTATCTCGACGTTCATTCTTACTAATGGGTAGCTTCCCAAGCACCATCTTTCTTGGGTGGCTCAAGGGAGTATATATTCCTTAGGACAGTAGAACCAAAGGAAGCCCTGTCCCTGGAGGCCCTATCTACTTTATGAGTGATAAAAGGTATGAGGCCTTGACCAAGTGGATGTTGCACAAATTGTATCGATTGGTAACCTGGCAGTAAATGCTGAAGAAGTAGAAACCGCTCTAGTAGAATGAGCCTTTATTTTGTGTTGCAGTGGAGCATGCACTGATGAATAAGTAAAGGAGATGCAATCTGATAGCCATTCTGACAGTGTTTTTTGCCACAGGTCCACCTTTCCTGGACTCCGAAAAGGAAACAAAGAGCTGTTCAGATTTTCTAAATTTTTTGGTTCTATCCAGGTAGAATCAAAGTTGCCTGTGAACATCAAGTTTATGCAACATATACTTCAACTTATTGCTATGATTGGGGGGGGGGGGGCGGCAATTCCATTGCTCAAGGTTACGATTAGCTTCAGAACAAACTTTAGGCAATAGTGAGGGACTGGTTCATAGGGAAAATATCAGAATGAAAAATCAAATAAGGGGGTTTAATAGACAAAGCCTGCAATTCCGAAACTCTCTGGATAGAAGTGATAGCCACTAAGAAAATGGTTTTCCAAGACAAATACTTCAATTCACATGAAGAAGCTGGTTCAAATGGTGGAAGGATGATGTGTGGAAGCATAAAATTCAAATCCCAAGGTGAATAAGCGGATTTAACAGGTGGTCTCAGGTGTAAAGTTCCCTTAAGAAAGCCTCTGGATAGTTTTTGCGTGACATTACATTAGATACGTCACTGCCAAGGTAAAAATTAGAGACTGCCACAAGCTGAATGCGAATGCTGGCTGCGGTAGCTCCTTTGTTGAAAAGCATAGTCAAAAATTCCACGATAGAGGAAATTGGGGCTAGGTAAGGGTCGCTATTGTTCTGAGAAGCCCATATAGAAAATCTCTTCCATTTGCAGAGGTACAATTTTCTAGTGGATGATTTACAAGAAGCTATTAAGATATGTTGTGTTTCAGGTGAGAGGTTATGGAACCTGGTTATACTGGGAATTGGAGCAGCCAAGCTGTCAATTTGAGGGAATGAAGAGAGGGATGAAGACCCCCTGATGAGTGAATCAGGAGGTGTGGAACTGGGTCCAGGATCCAAGGTTCTTCCAAAAGATGAGGTCGAAGGAAAAAGAACCAAATCTGATGAGGCTACTATGGGGCAATTAGAATGATGGTCCTTCCCAAGGCTTTGGCTTTCTGTGATACTTTGGGTTTCAGAAGGATTGGTGGGAAGGCATAAAGCAGACCTGAGGGCCAATCGTGTACAAGGGCATCCCTTGGGGCATCCCCCGGGGGGGGGGGGGGTTAGGGCAAAGTAGCTACTGCATTTTGTATTTGTGGGGGATGCAGAGAGATCGCAGCAAGGCTAGCCCCATCTGTGGAATATCCTTTCCGCTATCTCTTCCTTGAGGGACCACTCGTGAGGTAACAAAATTGCCCTGTTCAGTTTGTCTGCTATCATGCTGGATTTCTCCGGGATGTGCATTGCTATCAGAAAGCACTGGGTGGAGGTAGCCCACAGCCATACTTTCAGGGCCTCTCAACATAGGGGGCAAAACCTGGTTCCTCCTTGTTTATGTACCAGACCAGATATGTCTGTCTGAATCTCAATTGTTCCCAGAGAAGAGAGTCCTGAAAGTACTGCAACGCCAAAAGTACCGCTCTTATCTCCAGGACATTGATATGCAGATGAGTCTCTAGTTCATTCTATGTGCCTTGGGCTGTTCTCCCCTGATAATGCCCCCCCAACCCGATCGGGGAAGCATCCGTGGTCACAGTGGCCATTGGGAGTGGATAGGACAAAAGGACGACCTATCATTACTTGATGAGATGTCAACCACCACCGAAGATCCTTTTTGAAGGAGTTTGTTAGAGGAATCAGATGACACATTGGAAGTTATTGATAGGACCATTGCGTGAACAGGAGCCATTGAAGAATCCGCATGAGCATACGCCCCAAGGGAATTGATACAATTGCAGCCGCCATCGTCCCCAACAATCTGAGCACCTCTGAGGCTGGTACCTTGTCTCTTGATAGACGTTTTAGAACCTGTTGTCCAAGTACAGACACCCTTTCTGAAGGAAGTTTTAGTGTGGTGTTGGTGGTCCAAATCTGCTTCTATAAAAACAATATGTTGCAATGGTGACAAGGCAGATTTTTCTGAGTTTATGGTAATCCCCAATTGGCTGCACAGGCTCAAAGTGGTGTCCCTGGCTTGTATGAGCTGATGCCTGGTGGTGGCAGCGAGGAGCCAGTCATCTAAGTACGGAAACATTTGGAATCCCAAACACCTTAGGTGAGCCGTGACCACTGCCATGCATTTGGTGAACACTGTGGGGGGCTGTAGTGAGACCAAAGGGTAGGGCTTGAAACTGGTAGTGACTGGCTCCCAGCCAAAAGCACAGATGATCTCTGGAAGGTCTGGCCATTTTTATGTGGTAGTACGCATCCTGGAGATCTATAGAGCACATCCAAATGTCTTTTCCTAGGAACGGAAGAATCGACTGAAGAGTAACCATCCAGAACTTCTCTTTTCCCACAACTTCTCTTTTCCCACAGATCTGTTTAGTCTGCGGAGATCCAATATAGGTCTCCAGTCTCCTGTTTTCTTTGGAACCAAAGAGAACCTTGAGTAAGTTCCGGATCCTGTCTAGTTTGTGAGGATCGGTTGGATGACTTTTTTCTAAGAAACAGAAAAGACAATAATGCCTTAGGTTTACATATTATGAATCATGATTGCAAACACGATTTTAGATTCTTTGTTCTTCGAGCTTTAGATACAGGTTTGAGGGGTGGGGATTTATTGAACAGTACTGAAACAGCTGAGCAAAATTGGATTTTACTGCTCAGTGCTGAAAGACCACCAGGTTTGAATGGTGTTTCTACAATGAAACCATTTTTAAAAGGACGCCCTCTGAAACACTAAACAGTAGCAGTTGACATACTGTTTTTACCTATATTCAATATGGTCCTTTCTACATTTTTAAAGAAAATTTTTATTGTATTTATTGCTTTTAATGTGGCATGTCATCACTAGTATGTGTCATTTTTATTGGTTGGATATCATTATTCAAATGTTTGTAGAGTCATTTATGGTTGTCTGATGAAGCGGTGTGTTGATCGCGAAAGCGCTTACCAGTTTTTTTATTTTATCTATTTAAGTATAAAGCATTTTGTATTTTAGCCTTGTCGGATCGGCACTTTATTTCAGTTTGTATCCTTGTTGTATGGTACCGACCTTTACCCTATTTTTGCTTTTTTCTAACAACCTTTGAATCTCTATGGTTGCTTGTTCCCTGTAACTTGGTGGAACATCCGGGATTTTTGTTATTACAGGGGGTGGGGTGGCGAAGGGAATAAGGTATCCTCTGGATATGATACTTTGTACCCAGCTATCTTTTGTGATTTTTAGCCAGGTGCCTGGGTACAAAGATACGCATCCCCAAACTGCCTCCAGAGTAGGACAGTCGGGCCTCCTTTCAGGAACACTGATAGGGCCTTCCCAAAGAACTGATCTCTTGTCGCCCTGATTCTGTGGACCCCCTCTGCCGGGTGGATGGCATCTTCCATTATTTTCCCCTCCTCTGCTCCTGGAAGGGGGGTTCACCACATGTGTCCTGAAAGGCTCCTTGGGCTTTACGGAACCACATTTTCTCCCTCTGACATTTGGGGTAGGGTCTGGTAGGGGTGGAAAAACGGACTCCGATGGCAGGCAGAGTCTTTCTTCCTGCTTACACCTGGTAAGAATTTCCTTCACTTTGGGCCCGAAAAGAGACGAGCCATCAAAAGGGGTGTTAAAGGATGACTTAAAGGGCTCCACAAAGGAACATAAATGCCTCCAGGAATATCTCCTAAGAGCAATTCCTGTACCCACTGCCCTACTCATTCCATCAGCTGTATACAAGATCAGACGCCTGGAAGAATTTACCACAAAACTAAGAGTAGCAAGCTGGGAAGCAACCTTCTCTGACACTCCCTCAGCTACTGAACCCTGTAGAGCATCTCCAAGCGCTTTTAGAAGATCACTTTGCAATCTCGTAAAATGTGTAAGGTAGTTCAGTGATTGCATGGCAAAAGTCGCTTAACTAAACATGTGCTTTCCGTATCTATCCATGATCCTAGAATCCCTATTAAGAGGATGAACAGATGAAGAGGTTTCCAACATCTCTTTCTTGGTTGCTGCCGCCACCACCATGGCATGAACAGGCACTCCCTTAGTGAGAAAAGTCTAGTCATGTGGGGGACATGATAAATTTATTAGGCCTCCTAGGGACAGGCCCTATGGTGTCCGGAGACTCCCACGCCCTTCGTGAGACCAACTCCATAAGCTCATCGAAGGGTGGAGACACCCAAGAGGTGGAAGGCTGAGACCCAAAAGCCTTCAAGAGAACAGACTCATCATCAGTAGGGTTGATGGACTGCCAACCACCCCTTTGTTTCAGGATTTCCAAGATATCCGCAAATGAGATATTCTCTGAGGGGGACCCTTCTGATTCATCTAAGTCGGTGTCTGAGGTGATGGATGCCTGTGGAGAGTCCAGATGCTTCTTCTTGCATAATCTCTTCCTGGGAACCTCATCAGTGGGAGCTTCTGGTGAGGTCTCTGAAGAGCAGGGTCCACCCAATGGGGCTTCCTGAGGCTCCAGGTCTCGACGCTTTAGTGGGATCTGTGAAGCAGAAGAAGGCAGAGGCACTTTAGGGGAGGAGGTCACTGGTCCTGAAGTTGCAGATGTCTTAGGGGACATTACTCTCCTCATAGCATTGAAGGCATCTCTGCTCTGGTGTGAAGAAACCCCCGGATCTCAAGAAAACGAGGACTGTCTCGGCACCGGAACAGCAGGCTCCAATCCCGAGGTAGGAGCCAAACTCATCTGCACCGAAGCCCAGACAAGGCAGTCTCAGAACAAAAAGATCAGTTAGACTATCCTCCCCAGATCCGACCGGCGAGTATAGGCTCCTAGACCCCTCAACAGGCACAGATGAAGTCAGAGTAGTCTGCACCGATGGCACTGGAACAGGCATCTGCTCCAAAGGCTCCACAAACATCACTTCCAATTCCACCGGCTCCAAAGACCTGAGTTGGATCGAAGGAACAGAAGTAGAAGGAAGTACTCTAGTCGGTTCCGAAGCCCCTTGGGTCGGACCCGATAATTTGGCAAGTGCCGGTGACTGCAAAAACTTATGCACCACTCAATCCACATCTAACTCTGAAAGGGTCCTAGAGGACTGAGAAGACTGAATAGGTGAAGCCACTGATTGAAGTACTGGTGATTTTAACAACACAGAGACCGGTTCCAAAGACTGGGGAATGACTCCGAAAGGTAACGACACCCAGCTCTGAGGTCTGTGGAGCCGACGTCAAAGTTTTTTTCAAATGGCTTTGGTGCAGAATGTCTCGGCTCCAAGGATGCCGATTTCAAAGACTTAGAAGATTTGTCATGTCCATCTTTGTCCAAGGTTTCCAGAAAGGAGGATTTAAGTAATCCTCTGTCAATTAACTTCCTCTTCCTCTCGTGCAAAACATGGGTACTGAAGGAATGGCAAATGGAGCAGTTCTGCAAATGAACCTCGCCTAAGCAATAAACACAATTTACATGACCATCGGTCAAAGACATCTTTTGCTCACATTTAAGGCATTTCTTAAACCCTGATTTGGGGTGCTTCTCCTTATCCTGATCAGCCATACAAAATCAAAAAGGCAACAAATGGGAAAGGCCTCGATAACACAGAATAAACACCAACACCAAAGGAGTTAAATGGTACAGAAAGGCAAAAAATAAAGGGCTAAGTAACACCCTAACTGTCCCTAACAATCGACGGTTTACCAAATCTGAATAACCAAATACAAGGTTCCAAAAGGGAAACCTAGCCCGCTAATTTAAACGGGCTTTATAAAATAAGCATACACACACAAAACAAAGAAGTCTACTACCTAAATATTCTTACAAAAGCACTAAACTAGGATATCAGAAATTTTAAAAGGGAAAGGGAGATAAGGGCCTAAATATAAACGGCCACGAGAGCTAGACAACTAACCTACTAGAAAAATATAACAACTTTCTAAATATCCAAGGTATCTTACTAGAGAAGAAACAAAAGGGATAGTAGTCCCCACTCTTAAGAAATATACAATATACTAGAAAAATATATAATGAAGAACATTCACTGGCCACAGCTGTGAAGGATGTTGCAGTGGCAAATGAGATCTAAGGTAACAGGGTGCATCATGGGATAGGGAGTTGGCCTCAAGCTGGTTGGAGACCTCGAGCTTTGTAGTTGGCGGAATCGGAGCAGAGGATTGGCTCCGAACCCATTAGCAAGAATGAATGGTGAGATAGAACAACTTCACATACATGATTTATCAGGTACAGTAAGGCAGAGAAATGCCATACAAACAGTGCAGTTTAGTTTACAGTTTTAAAATGCAGTATTAAATAAGCAGAACACAAACTAGTCATCTGGTATCTCAGCTTAGAGTTGTGGCTGGTAGCCCCCCTTTGTTCAGCGTGGTTCAAACATACTCATTTGATATTCTTACTCTTCCATTCCTATTGAATTATTTTCAATACCCTTTTGGTATTCTTGTCCTGCTATTCCTACTGAATTATTTTTGTCTATTTGTAATTTCAAACTTAACAGGTGTAGTCTTATATGGGGCAAAGCCATCTCAGGTAATTTGACAGTGGTGAGGGAATTATGGGTACTGGATGAATCAGAGCCCTGGATCAGAAGGTTTGAAGTTGCAGACGCCAGATCCAAGTCAGAGCAGAGTCCTAAAGGTTGAAACAGATGAAACTATGACAGCACAAATTTATCATTATGGTAAGTACATGATAAACTATGCTACACATAACAGTTGTCTTAACATCAGAAGTGCTGGTATGTTAGGACCGAGAGGGAACTGCCCCAGTCACAGGGTGTTAGGGGGCACAGTCAGCAAATGCTAATCTGTCAGTAGTGTAGTACGGAATTAATTCAGACACTGCTTTACTTTTGTTTTTGCTGCAGAAGGGCTTACTTCAATGTTTCATGTATACTGAAAATTGATTGTAGCAAGTGGCTTGCTTTTTTCAGGGGTGCAAAGGGCCTTGGGAGAGAGTGGACAATGGGCCTCTTCAATAGGAGGAAGATCAGAGAACAACACTGGGCATTAGATGAGCCAGCTATAGCCCAGATGAGCCAGCTATGGCTTTAAGATTGTAGTCGTCTCTAAACAGTTTTAATAATGGTCATAATGGCTATTTCCTCCGACTAGAAAATCTGCTTTTTCTCCTAAAATAAACATTTTTCCAAAGCTGGTCCTCAGAGTGAAGTTTGAATCCATCAATTGTTTTCCAGTATTGCTCTAATACTCTTTTATGAAATTATCTCAGTAATAAATTAAAGGCTATTGTCAAGTATTAAACATTTAAACTGGCCCCAGTACACCCTTGGCAATTTGATTGCTGAGGTGAGTAAAAGGACGCCGCCCTTACTATATATATATATATGTTTTTTTTTTTTTCTTATTGTTTAGTATTATATATCTGCTCCACAGTTAAATGTTTACTATGCAAATTTAAAACACATTGTAAAGGTGGCAAGAAAGTACAGTTGTGTACACTTGTCATAAAATGTAGATGTTATATATTCACTGTTGCAGTCACCACATTAGGGTTATCTGCTTGCAGTAGCCCTCAGTCGGCCTGATTATAAAAGTCTTGGGTCCTGCGTCGGTTGCTGTCTCATCTTCCATGATGTCAGGTAGTCAGGGGTATAAATCATGCAGCCTACGCCATTACATCAGTTTTTCTTGCCCCAGATGTCAGGTGCCCTACACACAAAGTTATACCTCCAACAAAAAAGCAAATACACCAAAAAGCTTTTAAGTACAGTACAGGAGAATAGAGATATAGCCAAAAGAAGTCAGGGGGCTGAAGGGAGGGTAACCAGGACTGCAACAGTGAATACACTCGAACATCTACATTTATGGTAAGTGTACACAACTGTACTATGTTCTTCGTGTTTCACTGTTGCCATCATCACATTTGGGTAGATTCCCAAAGCTAAGGATGGGAGGAGGAATTTAAATATCATTAGGACCAGCTATAAGGCCCTGCAAGACTGTAGTGGCAAAGCCAGCTCTGGATTTAGAGAAAATTGGCAAATGGTAATGCTTGGTGAAAGTATGTACAGAACTCCAGGTAGCAGCTTCTAGCATGTCTCTGGTAGGGACACCTCTGAGAAAGGCTGTACAGGTAGATGCAGCCCTGGTTGAATGGGGTCTAATCCCCTGTGGGATAGGTTTTCCATGGTGCTTATAGCAGAAATGAAAGCAATGGCCTATCCATTTAGAAATGGTTTGCTTTGAAATAGCCTTCCCCTCTGCCCCTGCAGCAAATGCCACCAGCAGTTGTTCAGATTTCCTTTGAGGTTTAGTCCCGTCGAAGTAAAATCTAAGTTGTCGGTGCACATCTAAGGAGTGCAGTATCTGTTCCCCTTTGTTCTGTAGATTAGAAAAGAAGGTCGGCAAATGAATGGACTGATTAAGAGCCACACTGGATACCACCTTGGGCATGAAAGAGGGATTGGTCCTGAGGGACAACCTGTTCGCATGAAAGATGATGAAAGGCTACACTGCCATAAGGGCCTGTAATTCAGATACCCTTCTTGCTGAAGTGATTGCTAAAAGGAAAGCGGTTTTCCAAGAAAGGAATTTTAACTATGCAGTTGCAGCTGGCTCAAAAGGAGGAAGAATGAGTTTTTCCAATACAAAATTAAGGTCCCAGGCTGGAGTTGGGGCTCTCCTGGGTGGTCTTACGTTTTTGGCCCCTCTGAGGAACTGTTTGAGCAGTGGGTGAGAAAAGAGGGGTGGTTCTGTGTTGTAATGAGCTGAAATGGCTAAGTCGTGAATTTTGATGGAGGAAAAGGAAAGGCCCTTGTGAAGCATCTCAGTTAAGTATTGCAAAATCTGAGGTAAATTGGGTGCTGCTGTGCCCATCCCTTGAGTTTGGTTCCAGGAACAGAATCTTTTCCATTTTTCAGCATAAGATTTTCCTAGTACTAGGCCTCCTTGCCTCCAAAATGACATTCAACACTTGTTTACTGAGTGATGGTAATGGAGAGATTATGTAATTAGCCAGGCTGCCAGGTTCAGGGTTTGAAGCAGGGGGGGGGGGGTGCAGAATCTGGCTCTCCTGCTGAGACAGCAGGGTAGGGGTCTGAGGTAGGTGCCATGAGGCCAGCTGTGACACACTGTGCAAGAGGGGGTACCAGTGTTGGTGTGGCTAGTCTGGTGCGATCAGTGTCATCCTTGGTTTGTCCTGTTTGATCTTTAGTAGTACTTTGGAAAGGAGAGGCAGAGGAGGAAAGGCATAAACTGATGGATTTTTTCCAGCTGAAGGACAGAGCATCCACTTTCCAAGCTGACTTGCGGGGAGTTCTTGTGCAGAATTTGTCCAATTGGTAGTTCTGGGGGGGGAGGCAAACAGGTCTATATCGGAGATTCCCCCATTTGTTGATCAACATGTTGAAAATCTTTGGTTCCAGTTTCCACTCGTGTGGGTCCATGATATTTCTTAGTTCGTCTGCCAGTGTATTTATTTTTCGTGACAGGAATTGAGCCTGTTGATGCACTTGGTAGCTCAAGGCCGTATTCCACAGAGCCATGGATAGTCTGCAGAGAGGGCAAGAATGGGCATCCACCTGCTTGTTTATGTACCACATAACAGTGGTGTTGTCCATCTTTACCATTAATTGTCCTGGAAGAATGTGGTCCTTGAAGGCTGTCAGAGCATTCTGTACAGCTAACATTTCTTTTTGATTGATATGCAGGTGCATTTGACTTTGGTTGCATTTGCCCTGAATGCACTTCCCTGCCAGATGAGCCCCCCATACATAGTCTGTGTCATCTGTTGTTAGGGTTTGGGCTGCAGGGGATAGAGTGAATGGCAGTCCTTTGTTTTGGTGGCAGGCCTCTGCCCAACAAAGGAATTCTAACCGTAGGCAAGGTATGATAGGAATCATTGCTTCTAGATCCTGAGAATGTTGACACCATAGGCTTTTTAGATATCACTGTAGTTTCCTCATATGCAGTCTTGCATATGGAATTATTAGGATGCATGAGGCCATGAACCCCAAGGCTTGCAGTATTTGCCTTGCAGATAGCAGGGTTTTTGTGGCCATTAGATTGAAGTCAAATTAATTTGCTTCTCTGTCGTGAGGAAAGCCATCTGGGAAGTTGTGTTCAAGCTTACTCCCAGGAATATAATTTGTTGACAGGGTACCAGATGTGATTTCTTTTTGTTTATGGTGTACCCCAGACAAGTTAACACTTTTTGTACAAATGCCAGATGATTCAGAAGTATGTCCCGGCTTTCTGCCTGAATTAGACAATTGTCCAGGTATGGGTATATTTGAATATTTCTTTGCCTGCAAAATGCAATGACTGGAGCTAGGCACTTTGTGAATACCCTGGGTGCAGTAGATAAGCCAAAGGGCAGTGCAGAGAACTGATAGTGCATGCAGCCTGCTTTGAAGCGTAGGTATTTTCTGCAAGATTCCCTGATTGGGATGTGCAGGTAGGCTTCCTTTAAAATCCAGTGTTGCCAACCAGGCATCTTTGCCGATCATGGGAAGCAACTGATGAAGAGTTAACATCTTGAATTTTGGAATCACCAAAAAGGTGTTCAGGATAGACAGGTCCAGGATAGGACGCCATGAGTTGTCTTTTTTTGGGTACCAGGAAAAGTCTTTAGTAGAAACCTTGTCCCTTTTCCTCTTCTGGTACAGTCTGAATAGCCTTTAATCCTAAGAGAGAGTACTTGCTTTTGAACCTCTGCCCATTGATTTTGGGGGTAGATCTGGCCAAGCGTTTGGGGTTGGTAACGTGTGGAAGTGAAATCTGTATCCTTGGGAAACTATGTTTAAAACGGACTTGTCCTAGGTAATGAGTTCCCAGTTTTTGCTTGCATTGCAATCTTTCCCCCTAAAGGAGCAGTCAGTTGAGAAGTGCTTGGAAGTTTTAAAGTTAAGTCATTGAGACAGCTTACCATAGGGTGGAGTCTTACTACTCCCTGATTTGGAAGCGGGAGCTCACCACTGCTTAATCCTGTGCGTACCCTGGGACTGAAGCCTGGGTGTTCTGCTGGTTCTGTGTTTGAATTGAGAAGGCCTGGAAGAGGCATGAAAGGACCAATTTTTTGAGGGCCAATGCCTACTAAATCTAGGAGGCTGCACTTGTAAGAAATCTTTAACAGTTTGCACAGATTTAGCTTTTTCCTCCATCTTTTTAAGAACTTCTTCTGCTTTGTCGCCAAACAGGCGGTCCTGATTTAAGGGAGCATCCAGCAATTTAGTTTTAACATGATCTGGCAAAGATTGCTCCTTAAGCCAAGCATGCCTTCCAAGTACAGACCCGGTGACAGCAGCCCTGCAAGATGCCTCTATTGAATCAAAACTACATTGCAAAGTATATTTACCAACCTGTCCAGCAGAATGCATTAAATCCTGTAAATCCTTATTTTCAGCACAATCAGGAATCAACATAATTTTCTGTTTAAGCAATCCAATAAGATGCTGCTGATCCTTTAACATATGAAACTGACAATTTAAGGCCCTGATGGCCAAGGTTGCAGAGGTGTATGCCTTCTTACCCCATTTATCCAGGGCCCTGGAATCTCCATCAGAGGGGGTAGAATTTTTGGCAGTAGTAGCCTTAATGCCCTTGGGTCCCTGTGAAATGGTCTCAGGATCCACAGTAGGATTTTTAAAAAGGAACTTGAGAATCAGAAACCCTGTAATATCTATCAGGTTTTCTGGGAGCAGGAGGTAGAGAGTCAGGGGCTAAGCTAGATTCTGAAAAGGCATTGCCAACAATGTCCAGCACAGGAGGGATAGCTAAAGGCCTGTGTTGGGGTAGGAGTAAGAAATCTCTAAGCCTCTATTTAGAATCAGAGTAATCCTGGCTTTTCCAGTGAAAATGCTCCCTAAGAGTATGCAGGGTTTCACCAAAAGAGAAATCCTCTGGGGGGAAGCAGAGGGAATAGAATCCTCTGCATCAGAATCCTCATAGGTAGATAAGGGTAAATCATGGTCATCAGAGGAGACAAATTTCATAATCCTGGTCAGACGCATCATAAGCAAATTCAGTCCTAGGTCTCTTAGAGGGAGAAGTTTGGCTTCCCCTGATTACAGTAATAAGGTCTTCAGCCATTCTTATTTGTTTTTTAGGCATAGAGGCCAGACCATGCGGTCTGGGCATCGGTTTCCTAGGCATGGTTCGAGTTTTAGGCCTAGAAGAAGATGGCGTCAGTTTAATATGCAAGTCAGTAGGCCTGAATACACCCTCAGAAGCCGGTGCCTGCACAGTGACTCCGGACCCATCCAAGGTAGACACATCCGCAGGTTCCACATTTGAAACATCTCACGGCATACCGGACTCTGAATGGGTCTCAGTAGAGGCCTGCGAATCTGAAATAGCAGGTATCAGGGGCTGCGAAAGCACCTCACTGAGTACCGGCAAACCGGAGACTAGCTTAGGAGAAGCAAAGTCGGCAGCTTTGGACCTAGGCGGCTTGTCTCTGTCTTTATCTTTGCGTTTTTTTCGGAATGTCAGTAGTCGGGTGGCTTACCGAAGACATATCTGGATAATTGATCAGAGTACCAAAATATTTAAAAGCGAAAATGTACAGACGACGAATAGTTTGTGGTTTAAATAAGGCACAAAACTGACAGTGAGGTACGTCGTGGTCAGGGCCTAGGCAAGGAATACAGTACGAATGAAAATCTTTGAGGTATTTGCTATCCACAAGAAATACAATTATTGACGTTTACTGACATCGGTTTAGAGCAAGAAAAAGTTTCCCCAACGGGGTACTTAGCTTTAGTTGAAGACTTCGATTCTGAAACTCGAAAACGAAAATTTCAGGAGTCAGCTGATCAGCACTTGCAAACTGCTTCTGCTTCGGGCACCGCACGGCAAGAAAGACTGATGTAATGGTGTCGGCTGCATGCTTTATACCCTTGACTACCTGACGTCACGAAAGATGAGAAAGCAACCGACACAGTTCCCAAGACTTTGATAATCAGGCCGACTGAGGGCTACTGCAAGCAGATAACCCAAATGTGTTGACTGCAACAGTGAAACACGAAGAACATCAGAGGCAAATTATAATGCTTTGTGAAAGTGTGAACAGAAGACCATGTGGCAGCTTCCAAAATGTCTTTAGTAGGGACACCCCTTAGAAAGGCTGCAGAAGTGGAAGCCACTCTAGTAGAGTGGGTCCTAACCCCTTGAGGTGGAGGTTTGCCATGAATGGAACAACAAAAGGTAATGCAATGTGCAATCCATTTAGAAATGGTTTGCTTAGAAATACCCTTGCCCTGGGCTCCAGGGGCAAAACTGACCAATAACTGCTGATTTTCGAAGGCCCTTAGTCCTGTCCAGGTAAAACCTGAGCGGTCTGTGCACATCAAGAGAATGTAAGATCCTTTCACCTCTATTGCGAGGGTTAGGAAAGAAGGTAGGAAGGTGTATGGACTGATTAAGAATCAGGCTGGAAACCACCTTAGGCATAAAGGAGGGATTAGTCCTCAGAGAGACTATCTGCATGGAAAATAAGAAAAGGCTCCATGGCCATCAAAGCTTGCAGCTCCGAAACCCTCCTTGCTGAAGTTATAGCCAAGAAGAAAGCAGTCTTCCAGGAGAGAAACTTTAAATCTGTAGAGGCAGCTGGCTCAAAAGGAGGAAGAGTTAGTTTCTCCAGAACAAAATTAAGATCCCAGGCTGGAGTAGGTGCTCTTCTGGGAGGTTTTAAATTGCAAGCACCTCTGAGAAACATTTTCATCAGGGGATGAGAGAAAATGGGTTGTTCAAGAGAACAATGAGCAGAGAAGGCTGAAGCATGGATCTTGATAGAGGAAAAGGAAAGACCACCCTAATGCAAATCAGCCAGGTATTCCAGGATCAGAGGAAGGGTAGGTTGGGAAGCAGACTCACCTCTAGCCTGCATCCACTGAGAGAACCTTTCTCATTTGCCAGCATATGATTTCCTAGTGCTAGGCCTCCTGGCCTCCCTCAGCATGTCAACTACCTGTTGGGAAAGGAAGGAAGAAAGGGAAGGAGTCATACAATGAGCCATGCTGCCAGATGGAGAGACTGAAGATGAAGATGTAGAATGTTTCCCCGTTCCTGAACCAAAAGATCTGGCTTCAGAGGAAGATGCCAAGGAGGAAGATGAGAGAGACTGTGAAGCAGTGGATACCAATGCTGTCTGGGCCAGTCTGGAGCTATGAGAATAGTCCTTGGACGTTCGTCCCTGATCTTCACTAATATTCTGGGAAGAAGAGGAAGAGGAAGGAGGGTGTACACTGATAGCAACATCCAAGGGAAGGACAGGCCATCCACTCTCCAGGCTCTGCTGTGCTGCTGTCTGGTGCAAAAGAGAGGTAGCAGATGACTGTCTGGGGAGGAGAAAAGGTCCACCTGAGGAGTGCCCCAACGTTGAATGATGCTGTAAAGGAATGCTTTATTCAGCTGCCACTAGTGAGGATCCAGGGTTTGCCTGCTCAACTGGTCCACCAAAACAATGAGCCTTCCAGGAAGAAACTGAGCTAGGAGATGCAGGTCCAGGGATGCTGTCATGGACCAAAGATTCATGCTTTGCCTGCACAGGGGGTAAGAATGAGTCCCTCCCTGCTTGTTGATGTACCACATGACCATGGTGACGTCTGTCCTGACAAGCAGGGTCCCTGGAGAAAGATGATGCTTGAAAGCTAGTAAGGCATGCTGAACTGCAATCAACTCTTAGATTTATGTGCAGGTGCATCTGCTGGGCATTCCAACATCCCTGTATGCATCTGCCATCCAGATGTGCTCCCCGGGCATAGTCCAATGCGTCTGTAGTCAGAACTTGAGTGGCAAGAGGTGTCCGAAAAGGCATGCCTTTGTTTTGTAGACAGGCTGTTGCTCATCAAAGAAGCTCTGCCTGCAGAGATGGAAGCAGATGCATCATCATATCCAGGTCCTGTGTATGTTGACACCAAATGTTCTTGAGGTACCATTGCAATTTCCTCATATGCAGTCTTGCATATGGAATCATGAGACTACAAGATGCCATGAATCCCAGAGCTTGCAGGTATTTCCTTGCAGGGAGCTGGGACAGGCTTGGCATGTCAAAGTAAACTGAAAGTTGTCTGCTTCTCCTGGGTGAGATATATCATATCTGGGTGGCTGTGTTCAGACTCGCTCCCAGGAATATTATCGCCTTGGATGGTACCATTTTTGATTTTTCCACATTGAGAGTGCAACCCAGGGAAGAAAGAAGAGTCTTTACGAATTCCAGATCCTTTAATATCTGTTCCTGAGAACTTGCTTGAATAAGACAGTCGTCCAAGTACGGGCAAATCTGAATTTTCTTCAGCCTGCAAAAAGCAATGACTGGGGCCAGGAACTTTGTGAAGACTCTGGGAGCAGTAGATAAGCCAAAGGGCAGCACAGAGAATTGGTAATGTTGCCCGCCCACTCAAGCAAATGTACTGCCTGCAACTTTCCCTGATAGGAATGTGCAGATAAGCCTCCTTGAGATCCAAGGTAGCCAGCCAGGAATCCTTTTCTAGCAGCGGTAGCAACTGATGCAGAGTGAGCATTTTGAACTTTGGAATTACTAGAAGAGAGTTCAGAATGGAAAGATCCAGGATAGGGTGCCAGGTGCCTTCTTTTTTGGAACTAGGAAAAGCCTGGAATAAAAGCCCTGGCCTACCTGCTGAGCGGGGACCGATTCTATTGCTCCCAGATGAGACAGAGACAAAATTTGTTTTTCTACTTCTGCCCTTTGGTTTGGAGGAACGTCCGGGAATCCCTTGGGAGCTGGAAAGAAAACTTGGGCCCTGGGGACACCATTATGAGCACCCATTCGTTGTCTGTGATAGTGGCCCAGACATTTGCAAAAAGGGCCAACCTTCCCCCTAAAGGACTCTCCCAGCAAGCAAGAACATGCAGACATTGTAAAAAAGTCATTGAGAGTGTTTTGATTGAGATGCAGGCTTGGAGTTTCTCCCTTTAGAAGTGGAAGCCTGCCAACGCCTAGACCTTTGAGGGGTAGCCCCCTGGCCCCTAGAAGATTTGTAACCTCTAGTCCTGGAATGGTTCTGTCTGCTGGTATCAAGAAAGGTCCAACTCTTGGAAGGATAATTCCTGCTAAAGCGAGGGGGTTGAACTTGCAGAAACCCTTAACAGTTTGCATGGACTTGGCCTTATCCTCCATTTTCTTTAGTACCTCCTCTGCTTTGCTGCCAAAAAGACTGTCTTTATGCAAAGGTACATCCAAAAACTTAGCTTTGACAGGTTCTGGAAGAGGCTGTTCTCTTAGCCAAGCATGCCTTCTAATAACAGATGCAGTAGCCGTAGCCCTGCTGGAGACCTCAAGGATGTCAAAGCCACAATGCAAAGAATGCTTATTAACCAGACTGGCAGAATTCAGTAAATTCTGCATGTCTTTACTCTCTGCCAAAAAAGGTACACTTGCTATCCTAGACTTAATAGCCTCCAAGGTGTGCTGTTGGTACTTCAGCATACGAAACAGACAATTGGTAGCCCTAATAGCTAGGGTGGCGGAGGTTTAAACCTTCTTGCCCCAACTATCAAGGTTCCTAGACTCCCTGTCAGATGGAACAGGATTCCTGGTAACCGTGACCTTAACTCCTTTAGGGCCCTGAGAAATAACCTCTGGATCCACCAACGAATTCCTGAAAAGAAAAAGACGAGAATCGGGGACTCTGTAGTACCTGTCAGGTTTCCTGGGAGCAGGAGGAACTGAATTTGGAGACAAGGAATTTTCCAGAAAAACATCAACAACTTCCAACACAGGGGGAATAGCAAGAGGCTTATGCTGAGGTAAATCCAGAAACTCCCTAATCCATTTCTTGGATTGGGGATAATCCTGACTTTCCCATTTAAAATGCTCCCTGAGGGTATTTAAAGTATCACCAAAAGAGAAATCCTCGGGAGGAGAAGCCGAAGGGACGGACTCCTCTGCATCTGAATCCTCAAAAGGAGAAAAAACTTGAGAAAATTCCTCTTCATCAGCAAAATGCTGGAAGAATCAGAACCTGAGCAGAACAAAACCTCAGGAGAAACATCCCTACACTTTGAGAAAGAGGAGGCTGAGAACCCCTAATAAGAGTCAACAAATCATTAGCCATTTTAACCATTTGGGATTGAGGGGAACGAGAAGAAGCTGGAGCCTGCCTTTTCACAGACTTATGAATGGAAGATTTACCTGCAAGCCTGAAGGACTCGGGAGGCCTGGCAACCACCGAGGTTGCAGCAGAAGTTCAAGGAAGAAGTTTGCTGTCAGAACGCAAAATGGAGGCCTCGGACACCGGAGTCAGCTTAGCGGCTCCGGCTCCAGCAGAAAAGGTGACAGGTTGGAAGGCAAAACAGAGCCCGAAGGCCTAAAGGACTCAGACTCAATCAAGGCCTGTGGTTGTACATCTGTGGACTGCAGGAACTGCAAAGGCGTCTCACTGGCTACTGCCTGACTGACGACCAACTTAACCTCATCCGAGGACTTTGCTTTCTGAGGCCTGTCGTGGTCCTTATCCTTAAGTTTCTTTGGAACATCCAAAGCCTGAAGACCAGCAGATGCCATACCAATGAGCTTAGGCCAAACTCCAAAATGCCTAGCCAAATTCTTAGCCTGATGACAGACAGTACGCGGATTAAAGGAAGCACATAGATCACACTTGGGAACATTGTGGTCAAGTCCTAAATAAATAATGCAACAGGAATGAAAATCTCTATGAGGAAGCTGCTTTCCACAGGTAAGGCAATTATTAACTTTTTCTGACATTCGTTAAGGGAAGAAAAGAGGATCCCCAATGGGGTACTTAGCTCTTGTAGTCGGAAACCAACAAAGGTAAACTACCGATCGGCACTCGTGCATGAAAAGCTTCTGCTTCTGGCTCCGCGGCAAAGACAACGGAGGAAGTGACATCGGCTGCCTTCTTTTGTATCGGACGCCCTGATGTCCTTTACAACCAATGGCAACTGATGTCATTTTTACTTACCTTTAGTATTCTGGCAGACTGAGGGCTAACAGGAGCCGGATAACCCATTTGTTAGGACTGCAACAGTGAAACACGATGATCATCATCTTCAATCCTCTTAAAATTACCACCAACTTTAAAGTGATTTTCGGATTGTTTGGCTATCTATTTCAAATGTATTCTCCTGAGATACATGGTTTTATTACTTTTAAAATGTAAAGCTTTCCATGTCTCTCCCCCCCCCTTTTTTTTTTTTTACTACAGCTTCAACTGTATTTTTTTTTTTTTTTAAACTATAACTTTGATTAGGTCTTTGATTTTTCCACTGTACTCACCTGGATTACTGCATAAAAAAGTTTAATAAAATGATACTAATGTTACAGTAAGTATACCAGATCACTCATATGACTTTTCAACTGATCCCATTTTTTATTAGCTTAAACAGTCCAAGTTATTCAAGGGAGGCACAGTGGTTATTGATCCTTCCTCACAGTCCTAGGTTCTCCAATGGGAGCATCCTCAGTGTGGAATCTGCATGGTCATCCCAGTGTTCAGTTCCCAAAAACATACATAGAGGGGAACAAGTGATCTTCCAAAATTGTGCAGAAAAGTGCATCTGCTGTGCAGGAATGGCATCCAGTTTAAGACTGCTTCACCGCCATATGCTCATTGCTCACCTTGGCTAACCTCGGATTCCCCCACGACCTTTAGCAGAAAAAAGTGGGCATAGGAAAAATAACCATCTGTCACAGCAGAAGTTGAAATACAGTTGCATTTGTTGCACTATCAACTTTACATTATCTCACACTATGGCAACATGAATAACTTTGTCCTTGGGCAAACCAGATGGTATGTTTACAGTACAACATAGAATCAGAAGAAAATCACAAGGCATGAAGCCAAACAAACCCTTTCCCTGCCAATGTTTCTATGGCTATAAAAATCATCATAGGAGATCAGGTCAGGACTGGAGGTCTTCACTAGCTGCTACTTCCAAATATTAGTCATCGCAGTCATCATGCAGTGCGGTATTGGTAATACCCCTTTAGCAGCCCCTATACCTCAGCAGTTCTAATCTTCTTCACAAGTCATCCTTTTCTGAAGGACATGTTATCACCCCTGCACTAAAGAAAGAACATGAAACACTTTATATCAGCAATCAGCATCTCATCATATCATCTAGATACATGGGACACAAGCTTGACACAGTTGTGTGTTGTGTACCTGCTATAAAACAACACCGACTCAGATGCATATAAAAATACATACATTTCTGTCCCATTCTTAGATGCTTGTACTATGAATCTGTCTGCTAAAATCCCTACTACAGAGAAGGCTACAGCCCATTGTAAAGGTCACAATTCTGAAATTCATCCACAACACTGTATGGGGCACGTGTCCATCAAATCAATACAATATAGAATGCCAACAGCTTTATACAAAGTAATGTGTTATTAGTGCCGTGCAATTAAAAGTATGACCCCAAGACAACTATTAAGTGAAATGTACACCTTAACTATGGATTGAGCCCCCATCATTGTGAGAGAGCATCACCCAAGTCAGAAGACACACAAACTAAAATTTCAGTGTCACTATGGCATTCTTGTTTACTTGCCAGCTAAGTAATCAAAGTGGTCAAAAGTTACATTCTGATGCACACCCTGAACAAACAACACTGTCAGGTGTGACCATGCAAGGTAAGGGTACAAATAACACAAGCACTCATTAGATGAATGTAAATCACATACGCATCAGCTTTACCACGAACACTACTACAGAAGTTTTCAGTTTGTCGAAACTTACACATGCATCTAATCAAACTGTGTTAAAAGAATATCAGCCATCACAAGAAAGGAGTATATTCTAGTAGCACTCTTCACCGTGAATTCAACTAAGGAATATATTCCAGTAACATTCAAGGTCACCTTGACGTAAGCGATTTCAGAATCACAGTGCCTACAAAAAGTCTGTCCCTTTTCAAGAGAAATCTTGATGAGTGGATGGGAAATAGAAAGTTCACCCCAGGGATCACTCCGGTGACTCTACTTGATAGAGGCACCGGGAACTAACGGTGGCATGATGCCAGGGCACTTCTATGGGCTAGGCTTGTAAAGGCTCCAGGGCCATTGGCCTAGTACACACCTATGAACCTATGTACAAAATATCTGCAAGAAACAGTCGTTAATACAGTCTTAGATATTTCATAAAGACAAAGCCTGAAAAAAAAAAAAGTGTAGAAAAATGGAACAAATATACAAAACTTTAAAAAAGTAGTAAAGAAATGCAAATGAAAACAAGATGATGCAATAAAAGCGTATGACAAGTAAAACAGCTTGAAAATTCCCAAATAAATGAAAAGTATATAAACATACGTGTGTGTGTGTGTGTGTGTGTGTGTGTGTGTGTATTATATTATATATAAATATAAAATGCATATAAATGTATGAATACACACACATATAACAGATGCAGAAGATATGGATCTGGAACTATGGCACAACATCAACCATCACAATATTGAACTTAAACTGAACAACAAAACATCAAAAAAAATACAACTCCAACTTTATGCAAGGCAGCCACCCCGAACCTCCCCCCATACCTTACTTGTATATGCCAACTCACAGATCACTACAGCAGGTAAGGTGCAACTTCCCACTTCCCCCCCGCCTCCAAAAAAACCAAATACCTGCACATAGCTCTACACTGTCCGCAAGTTTGCAATAATTCCCTGACTTTTCCTTGTATTTTTGCCTAGTCACTTGAAAAAATGTCATTTTCTGGTAACTCACTTAAGATAACAGTAAGTCAAGAAGGCACTAGTTAAAAGCTGTTAATTGTTCAGAAAAATGCATACTGATGTAAGTTTTGTTCGGTTAACTTATTTAAAAGAATTACATTAACATTTAAAAGCAATCTTCGATTTTAGCCCTTTATCCCCCATCCCACTCCCATTACTTTTGGCTTTGAATAAAAGTCCTAAGTGAAGAACTAGGAAGTTGTATACCAGCAAAGTACAGTTGTGTACACTTACCATAAATG